>NW_024615260.1:0-3119 GCF_008729295.1 Plectropomus leopardus
GCTGTTTTCCTTCGTCTTTTGGTTTCAAACTGTCCCGTGTTCAGTCCTGGTCATCGTGTCTCTGTCCACCTCCGCGCCTCTGATGACTGAGTGGTTTTTGAGCTCTTATGACACAAAGTAATGAGATTTATCGCCGCGGTCAGACGGGAACCGATTAGAAAATCGATCCCACCAGCTGATTTTCTGTTTGTGAGGGGGTTTTTGTTTCTGTTGGAGCACTGTGCCAACAGTCTCTCCGCCACACTGAAGCTTTTTAATTTCCATCACCTTCGCTCCCTGTGACCGCCCACATCGCCGCAGTTTCTCTCTGATATCACTGAAAAACACTTCTTCATGCCCACCCAGCTACTCGGCAGTCGCAGTGCAGGAATTTCCCCTGCAGTGATTTCGAGTGGCTCCCCAGTTGGATATGCTGAACTACTGCTGGTTTTTGTTGTTTTGCACATTACTTCCCTCAACCTGATTTCTTTTAATAAGCTTTTTGTCAGTTTTAGCTATTTTGCTTTTTAAATGGCAAAGATGTTGGCTCTAGGGCTGTGCCATATGGCATTCAAATAATACCACAATGTTTTTAGGCTGTTTAAGCAATATCACACTCGAGGTCGTGATGTTGTACTGTATATCATCACGGCTCGGTCAAAGATATTCACAGCCGTGATGATATACAGCACAACATCACGACCTCGAGTGTGACATTGCTTTTATACAACACTTCTACCAGCATCTTTTGTTAGTTAATAGTAACAAGCAGCAACAGATCATCATTTGTTTGTTTATTTAATTATTTTTTTGCTCTGCTGACACAGAGTTCAGCAAACGCTGGATGTGACAGCTGTTGCCTAGCAACGCATAAACATTTTCCTGCACGCTGCTGGCTAATCAGTGCTAGCTCGGTCTTCATGTTCTGCACAGAGCAGCTGCTGAGTATCATCAACATTTATCTCTGTGTTTCAGTGAAATCAGAGTCTGTTAAGACACTTTGTGTGATTTTGTGTTTGTTTGATCAGACAGTGTGTCGCTGCAGCGTGTCCGCTCACTGCCGTGATCTCCATCACCTCAAATCACGTATCCGACAGCGCGTGTGTGTCTGTGTCGCTCCGGCAGTGTGTCCCTGTCTCACTGCACATCCTTGTAACATCTGTGACAGCTGGTTTACTCCAGTGAATGGCGGTTTTCCAAAACCAGTCCGTCACAGCTGCTCCCCCCCTGGGCTGCAGGTCGAGGACTTTTGCATCAGGCAGGATTTTTCTCCGGTATTTTTTGAGCGATGATGCCGGTCAAACGGGATTTCCACGCTGTTCAAGCATTGATACAATCTACGGTAACGTTAGATAACTACAGACCGTTAGGGTGAGCCTAATTAACGGTTCAGAACAGCTGTGAAGCGGCGTTTACAGTTCCAGTGATGTTGTACTGTATATCGTCACTCATGGAACGCCTCTCGACCAATCACATCCCTTGGTTGGAACTGTATAAATTGCGATACATGATATATAAACTCCTCATCGTCTCATATCGGCTTTAAAAAAAGAGGAGTTATACTTGATGTTCGCGTTAAACTCATTTTATACATCGCACGAGAACCAAGCCGCGATACATCGAGTACATTCGATTTATCGCCGACCCCTAGTTATCCTTACAGCCCCACATTTTTGGAGCTCTTTAGATGATCTCTGCAGCATTTTATTTGCCATCCTTTTCAGAATTTCTCCATAAAGATGCTCAGTGTTGGGATGCAAACCTGTCCTCTGACTCCTCCAGAGACGCCGTTACAAACCCTCCCACGTCCCCTCGTGTTTCCGTCTCCGCTGTCGGAGGAGGACAGCTGTGAGCACAGATTGCACTGAATTTCCTCACTCTTTTTATTCCATTTTTACCCTCTGTCTCTCTCTTATCTGTTGCTCCTCTGCCTCCGTCTCTCCCTCTATCTCCCCCTCATCTTTGTCTTCCCCTCCTCTGCTGAAGTGCCTATCACCCGCTATGACATGGAGATCTTATCAGCCACTCGCAGTTCGTCTCTTTAATTGCCAGCAAGTGTGAGACGAAAGCGTCTCGCTGAGACTCTCAGTCGCAGCGTTTGTGTCGCTGCAGAGGAGCTGATGGGCCGGGTGATCAAAGAGAGGCGACCCGTCCTCCTCAGTGGACGTCACTGTCCTCGTGAGATGGGGCACAAAACGCTCGTCATGGTTCAGTCGCCCTCCTGAGACATCACGCTGTTGTATTTTAGTGGAGTCAGAGCTTCAGTAGCAGGGCATCACCTCCCCACACACACATAATAACGACAACAGGGATTTGAGCTGTTTTTCATTCATCATATAAACTGATGGCAGATGTTCCACATGAGGAAAGAGGCCTGTCACCGCCGAGAAACACCCGATGATCCATTTCTCTCGCTCCGCTCCAGCTCTGCATCGTTCCTGCTCGGCAACACGTTGGCTGTTTTAAAAATGCCAAATACACAAATCAGCGTGGCTTCAGCAGCAGGTGTTTTTTAGGGCTCTTTTTTCTGCATTTGTGTGTCCCTTTGTATCGTTCTGTGTCCCCTCTCTGTGAACACAGCGCAGGCGGAGCTCTTTCAGAGGTTTACTCTGCAGCTGGAGTTTGAGTCAGTTGATCAGCTGATCCATCAGATCAGATATTGGATGAGAGGAGCAGCTGCTGCAGAGGCAGTGAATGCAAACTTTTAGACCCAATACCTATACCAATAAAGGGCCAGTTTACATAGCAATGGTTCTTGCATGAAACATTAAACTTAGGGATAGGGATCATTGATTTTTATTGATATTGATACCATTATTGAGACTCCTTATCCTCGTCGATACCGCTGATGATTCTGTTATTTGGTGAAAAGATGAGGCGACAGTATGTTTTTATGAATATGTTTTTAACTGCTCTCGACAAGCTTATATTTGGGACGGGCTTTTAATTCCTTTTATACAGAACTTGCAAAGATGGAAATACAAACAAATTATTATTTTAACTTTCGAGTTCTGGGCACATTGGCTTTATTTTATTCAAAAACGTGGGAAGAAGGGGATGAGCAGCAAAAGAAGAAATTACTGAGAGGTTAGTAAGAAATTTGTGAAAAATACAAGGAAATTACCTTGTATTTGTTAAAA
>NW_024615261.1:0-3464 GCF_008729295.1 Plectropomus leopardus
GTTTGACCATTGAGATTAGAAAAATAACTGCTGATGTAAATGTATGGGGGGGTAACAAAGAATACAAAAAAAAGGTGACTGAGTTTTCTCAAGATGTAATGGTGTGTCAGTGTTTTGAAAATAGATAGATTCTCTTTCAGGATCAGACCTACTGAATGAGAACAAAACAACAATAAAATAACATATTCTGTCATGTGGACCCAAAAGCAGGAGGCAACAGAAAATCAAAAACATGACTCTTTAAGAGAATGAAACAAATTAACATCACTCACAACCAAAGCAAGGATCAAACAAGGGCTAATGTAAAAAAAAATTTAAAAAATCAGGGCTTAAATACAAACTAGACTGATGAGGGGATGAAGTGCAGCTGGAGAAAAAGAGCAGAGAAGCTCAGGTGAGGGGAATGAGGTGATGAGGCAGAGGAACAGGCAGAGAGCTGATTGGCTGGGAGAAAGTGAGAAGCAGGAAGGACTAACAAGGCTGATGCAAAGCAGGTGTGGAGATGAGCAAGCGAAGAAAAGGACAGAAACACTGGAGTTGGACCCCCCCCCCAAAAAAAACCAACAAGACAATTTTTGGTACATTTCTCCTCTTGCCACTCATTACCTTCGCATGTTTTTGAAAGAAATCCAGTCAGTTTGTCACCGCTGCCCCTGTCTGTACTGGGGAGCTTAAAGGAGACCAGTGAAGAGGAACAAACAGGACGCCCAGGCTTCAATTTCTTCAGTTTCATGACCTGATTTCACACAGACATCAGGTATGGCTGCAGGCACTTTAATGAGCTGCAGTAATAATGAAGTATGGAGCAGAATGAGAAGCTGGGAGGCTGCTGTGTGCTGCATGGAGGCGGAGCAACAGCCACGCTGCACCATGGCTGCAGGCACAACACACGGCTTTACACGTTGGCTTTTTTTTCACCATATGTTCTCTTAAAGCTGAGCAACGTCCAAATGTTAGAGTAGAAATTGCACAAAAGAAACTTGAGAACAGACCAAGCTGAAAAAACTCCCACAATTATATACACTTCGTTGCTAACTTTCTGCTGCTTTCAGCCACATCTCATGATCTTCCTCAGTGGAGTTTACTCAGTTATGATCATGACTTAAGTATAGAAAAAATAACCCATCAGACAACTTCAATACATGACAGAACAGAATATTTTTCTCAAATGGTAGCCCAAGTTCATATGGCTGATGAGGTCAAAGGTCGCCTTAGCCAGGGCTCAGCCTGATCTGCATGTAAACACAGTGTCATTGGGATAGTGTTTTGAAATGTAATGTTTGATGTGATCAACAATAAAATGCTCAAGAGATGAACAGTCGCTTTGTACCTGGAACATTTGCTGAAAACATCGGCATCCTCAGGAACTTTTCATAGGGTTGGCTGGTGGCCAGTGGGGCCACTGAAATACCGGGGTGGCCCCGAAACCAAAAGTCACAACTGAATCTTAAGAAACAGCGTTCTGCTCCTTTGACACACACACAGCATCCGCATGCAGCTTTGCATCTTTTTCAGACACTTTTTTTTGTTTGTTTAACCCTGAAGGTGCTGCTGAAGCTCAGGACTGCAGAAGAAAAGAGTCCTCCAAAAGTCCTTCTGCCGAAGCAGATCCTACCTGACACTCCTCTCCACAGATATCATGATGGCTGTCTCAAAATGAGCTTTTGCATATTTATTCCTATTTAATTTTCTTCGCCAATGCAGCTGCATCACAGGAAAAGTGAATAAAATAACAAATCAGAGCAGACTTACACACAAATGCCTGAAATATGAATTATTCCAACCAAAAAAGTGATCTGAGTCCGCGTATAGAGTTTACATATTTTTAACATTTCAACAGTTTGTAGTTGAGATTCAATAATCAAACTGCTTTGCTGTATTATGAAGATGTTAAACAGATTATTCTCAGAAAAATGTAGCTGAACTTAATAATATTCACTTAACCTATGCTGCACGGGTTGAGTGAATAGTTCAAATAAATTATTCTAAGAATATGAAGTGAGTTGTCACATATATTTTATATTTGAACAGCTACAGACAAAGCCAAATAGTCAAATTGTTGAATCTCAACTAATAAACTGTTGACACGTGACAAACCACACATCATCTGTAGGCAGACTATACAAACTAAGTGTCATTTCAAATGCTCTGGTTGTAGGGGCCCTGATCTTTGGCCCAGTAGCTCCAGTACAATCCTTCAGTCACCAAACTTTTGCATCTGTCATCCATGTTTCATAGCAGGAAGGTATATTGTTAAATAGCATTTTGAATGTTTTGGGGGTTTGCAGCAGTGTGATTGTATATTTAGGCTACTCTATTATGATATCATAATTCTAGATATGTGTGCGGATGAATTGGGTGTATTCCTTTTGAAAACAAAACTCGCTTGCCTTTGACTGCTTCACGAGGACCAAAAAAAAAATGTATACACAAATTATCATTAAAAATAATGTGCGCAAAGGAGCTGAAGGAGCGCTTTGCGTTCACCTGTTCTGATGGGCAGATTTTTTTATGCCTATATGAGAGTAAAATTATGATGCGCTGTGAACATCGAGGGTAGAACATAAAATACACTGAATTTATATTAAACGTGACACCAAATCAGTTTGAAACAGATGAGGAAACATGGAGATAGTATATTATTTTTGACGCTGCATGTATAAGCACTTACTATTATCTGAATAATTTCTCTTGATTGAATAATGTAGGTTACATTGTTTTCTTTTTGGGGCCTTTTTTTAATTTATTTTTATTTTTTATTTTGTCCTGATGGGAGAGCACAACAAATGAGATGGGATTGATTCTGTCAATCATCAGCCAAGTTATAGATTGCATATCATTAACTTATAAACTGTTCTTTTTTAAACAAATTCTACACTTTTGCAGTGCTGACCACCCATGCGTGCTCCCTAAATCTGCGTAAATCTTTGGATAAATATGAGCAAATGCTGATATTTACAGTTAAGAACTTTGGTCATTGATCATTTGCTGGCGTAAAATAAAACACATCATATTCCCATATAGAAAAGGATTTAAGGATAATTGGACTGTGATTGACTCTCATATGGAGGCGGATATCTTTGGTAAATGATTGATGGCGCGGGCAGCAGTCGGGCTGTTTGTCTTTTTACCGGTTAGACTGGAGCTGCCGGTGCCCATCACTGAGACAGCATGGCGTCTGCCTGTCTTCTGCGCGCACGCACACATACACACAAATACACACGCACACACACATGCACAGAAACAGAAGAGGCTTCAAGGTGTGCGGTGGCCTTGAACTTGAGCTCATTACATCTGTCTCTCTCTGTGTCTGCCCCCTCCCCTTTCTTTCCGTGTTAAACTTGACCTTGACCCTCAGGGGCCAGTCTGACCCCCCGGCAGACCACACTATGGGAGAGAGACTGGCTGTCTGGGTGGTTTGTGTGTGTGTGTGTGTGTGTGTGTGTGTGTGTGTGTGTGTGTGT
>NW_024615262.1:0-1992 GCF_008729295.1 Plectropomus leopardus
CCTCACAGCTTCATCAAAGACTAACTGAACAGATGGAAACAGAAGCTGATGGAGAGGACTGTGGAGGACCAGAACCAGACAGGGACTCACATCCAGATACACATTTACAACCAGAGACTGAGGACAAGACTGGAGACTCTTCTGAACCTGAGACTGAGGACAGTGATGATTGGAGGGAGACCAGAGAACCTCAGTCAGGTTTAAACTCTCTGAAAAATGATCAAGTCAAGGAGAAACCATTCAGCTGCTCTGAGTGTGGGAAAAGATTTGATAGAAGTGGAAAGCTGAAGGAACATGCAAGAACTCACACAGGAGAGAAACCTTTCAGCTGCTCAGGTTGTAGGAGATCTTTTGCACATCGAGGAACTTTACAGACACACATGAGAATTCACACAGGAGAGAAAAAGATCATCTGATCCACTTGTAAGCAGAGTTTCATGTGGTATAATCAGCTCAGAAACCATCTGTGTGAAAATTTTAAACCAATCAGGAAATGAGTACTTTTGCTGATACTGTTAGTAATGATCATGTGTTTCTATAACGAGGTTTTAGCAGATACTGATAGGAGATAAATATTGTTTTTTTAAATATAGCACTTGATGTAATTCCTAAGTAAGAAATGCAGGACTTTTACCTATAATTGAGTATTCTAATTTAGTCGTATTCCCACCTGGAGAAATTAAAAATCACACCAAACAAATGATGAGGTCTTTGGAGGAAAATATGTTCTGGCCAGTTAAATAAAAAATAAATACATAAATATACAAACTTGTTCCTGTAAAATAATAATAATCCCACGAGCTGTAATTATAAATCCAAAAATGATTTAATTTTAACTTTCATTTATCACTTTTTTAATTACAGTGATACCAGTAACAGTAGTTTTTATTCCAGTCATTTGGCTGTTTTTACCTTTTTGTTTTGTTAGTTACAAACGTTTGTCCTGTTGCCTCTCTGAGTGAATCAACCTCACGATGTGTCGAAGGACCGTCCAAAATGAGAAAATCCAACAATAATTTCTGTCTTTACAGTTTCTGGCTGAGAAATTGTCTCATCGTCAACAACAACAAAAACACCAGAAAGTTAAAAAGTAAAATCAATAAAATCAGCAAAAATGTTGAAAGGGCGAGAAGTGTCTTGGACGGACAGATGTTAGGCGGTGGATGGATGGTCTGCTCTTCTTTGTAAACTTTATTTAAACTTAAACCACCAACAACAGCTCAGATGCTGTCAGAGACCTGCTGATCTGGATCTGGATCCGGATTCAATGAAAAACCGTCACAGACGTAAACCAGAACTGGATCACTCTGATCCAGATTAGTGTTTCTGAGCAGCAGGGCCAGTGATTGGAGGAGCTCGCTGTGATGTCATCGTCTGGTCATGTGACTCCTAAAGCAGACTGAGAGGATTATCGTCTCCACGGCAACCAGAGTCAGTTTGCTCCCATTCACACAGGAGAGAAGAAGAAGAGAGAGCAGAAGATCAACAGGTGATTGATTGATTGATTGATTGATTGATTGATTGATTGATTGATTGATTGGCAGATGAAGCTGAGGGCGTGCACCATGTTTCTGCTGCTGATCGGCGTCTGTCTGCAGAGAGTCGACTGCCGTCTGCCCGACATCACACCTGCGTCCCCTCAGCTGCAGGTAGGACAGGTGCATGCTGGGAGGATCTGGAGCTGTGTGTGTGTGTGTGTGTGTGTGTGTGTGTGTGTGTGTGTGTCACTTCAGCGAAGGTTTAAAGGAACTTTTCACCCAAAATTACTGTTGAGTTTGAAAATTCGTGAGTCAGCTTCAGTCTCTCTGAATTAATCACGAAATCTATTTTTTCCTTCACAAAAAAAATCAGCAAACACATTGATTATTATTATTAGAATTATTGATTGATTTATTGGTGACCAAACGAAGCTTTCTTGATGAATTCGGGGCAGCTCCTTGAGTCGTGAACGGTCATTCAGTTAGCGGCCTGTGAGCCTTAAACCAGTTTCTC
>NW_024615263.1:0-2985 GCF_008729295.1 Plectropomus leopardus
CCTACAGTCAGACTCTTACCCGTTCCTGGACTCGATGCTCAGCCACTCGCGATCTCCTTCCCTGTAGGGTCTGAAACGGATGCAGGAGACGGCAGAGAAAGACTCAAGTCCACGAACAATGATGGACCTCTCACGGGAGGCTGAGAGGACAAATGAGGCAGGTTAATAATATCACTTTTTTTTAAAACTGCTTTAAGTTGTGTAATCGAGCTGTATGATACATTGTGGTTCTATATTTTTTGTAGAAACAAGTTTTATTAGTTTTATTATTACGCCATCATTATTTCTCCAAAAATAAATAAATTAATTAATTTAATTAAATCATTATTAGTATGAGTATTATTATTAATATGCATTTTCCTGTCTCTTCATGTTGGTTGATGATGGTTTCATTTATAACACAGTGACATGAATTATAAAATTATCATATGATTTGTTTGTAAAAAAAAGTTTTTTTTTAAATTTCTAACATATGGGTGTATTTAACTTAAGCCTACATAATAACAAAGAACAGTCTCATTTAGTTGCACAAAAAATATCAGATATTTATTAAAATAATTTAACTAAATTAGCTGTTAGTTAAAAAGGAAATCTGTCATTCCTAAAAGAAAAAAATCTAAATCCAACAGTCGGGGCTTACAGTAGTGGTTGGCGATGTAGTAGGGGATGTAGACCTTCCCATCGGTCCACTTGAGCCACAGGCAGCCTCTGGAGGTGCAGGGATCGGCGTTTCTGTCAGCCAAAGACTTGACAGCGATGTCTCCTCCGATCAGGGTGGGCTCATCCAGGTCAGGGGCTGCACAAAAAAGTGTATATAGTGTGAAATAAATAAGGAAATGGATGGGGTCTTAATAAGTTTTGAGTTATAACATATCAATAAATCCATCATAGCTATACAGTTTAAAAGAAAAAGAATATCGACTTTGGATTTGAATTCACCTCAACTACCTGACTGTAATATTTGATAAGTGAGCGGCATTGTCTTGGATGAAACAGCTGATAGTCTGAGGGCAGGGCAGTCAGATAATTGAGCTGTTGTACAAACTGACTGCAACTGACACTAAAATCCTATGTAAAATTTGTCAAGATGATGTTACTTTCAAAAATCCACACTGTAAAATGTCACAAGTTGACCTTACTTAAAATAATCCTGAAAAACGATTGCCTTGAAAAAGGACAGTAAATATAACTACAACTCTTAATTTATGTTGATATGTGATTAACATTAAAAAGTGGTATTGCCATGTTCTTTTTAAGTGTTAGCAACTTAAATAAACCAACTTAGTCTGACTCAACATGACAAAGAAGAAAGATGATTTTGCCAATGATGAATTTAGGAGATCTGCAAGTTCTGTTTTGTGAACATGTTTAAGAAAATAAAAATTTGATCTACTAGTTTTCAATATATAGCACAGTAAACTTGGTTCACTGATGTTGCTAAACCATAGAAAGACTTATTTACTTAAACTTGTCAATTTTAAGTTTCAGTAACTTCACAAAATTCAGTAAAAATAACTAAATTTTAAGTAAACTTAACAATTTGATGAATAATAACAAAGTAAGACTCATAGTTATATTTAGTTTTTCAAGGCAATCGGGTTTCATTGATTTAGTTAAATCAACTTTACAGAGTGTAGGAAACAGATTGCCGTAAAAAATGTAAGTAAGTAAGTAAATATAACTATTAATCTTAATTTATGTTTATTTAATAGCAAACTGTTGAGTTTACTTAAAATCTAGTTATATTTACTCTTTTTTTTTAAACATTGTTGCAACTTAAAAATTACAAGTTTAATTAAATCAGTCGTTCTAAGTTTTAGCAATTTCAGTAAACCAAGTTTTAGTTTATATATCTGTATTCTGCTGGTTGCACTCTAGTCAATCATAATTGCATTTTATTAAACATGTTAAAAAAATAGCACACGCAGTCTTCTAACTTCATCATTGGAAAAATCATCTTTGTCATCATCAAGATAAGTCAGGCTAACTTGATTTACTGAAGTTGCTAACACTAGGTAAATTCACTTGTCATTTTTAATTTGCAACAACTTCACAAAATTAGGTAATTGCAGTTACATTTCAAGTAAACTCAATACTGAGTAGTAAACATAAATCCAAATTTATAGTTATATTTACTTGTACTTAAGTGATGTTTGTGCCATCCTCACTTCTGCACCACTGCTGCTGTTCGTTTAATATGAACAATGTTTCCTTTTTTGTATTTGAAACAGGTAATACAAATGCAGGTAGACTGTCTCCTCTTTAACAAAATAATTAACTTTTAGTAAGAAATACTCCTCTGATATATCTGGATTTAGTTAAATTATAATTTGTATGCTTGCAAAACAAAATCTTGCATTCAGTGAAAGCATTTTTAAATTTATTTGTCATGCAATACGGACACAACAACATGGTTATGGTCTTACTAAGGTTTGGAAACTGAAACAAAACAGTTACGTTTTTATGGGAAAGCTTTACGCACTGCGGTCTCTGTTTGCTCTCTCCAGCAGTTCACCAACAGAAAGCTCCCTGGCTGTGTCCTCCTCGAGGGTAGCAACCTCTGCAAAACAAATGATAGTACAATCAAAACATTTGTGATATAAAAAATAATGTTACAATATGCAATATGTGGTAAATAAGCAGCAAAGGCAGGATTGCCTGCATTTGTAAAAGAAATTCTTTCCAGACTTATGAATGTAAAGTTAATTCAGTGTATAAAAAGGTGATTAACTGGCTGTAATTTTGAGCATCCTACCCTTATTTTACAGTCATTAACATAAATTACCTCAACATTATAATAAAGTTAAATTTATTCCAGTATTCTACAGTAGAATGTGAGGTTTTCGGTGTAATATTGGCTGCAAAAAGCATCAGGGTTTATAGCATTTTGCTTTCTTTTTCCAAATATTCTGTACATTACTGCAAGAATTTTGTCGTATTTTTACAGCTATTTGTTACAGTATGGGAAAATTTGTTACAGTGAAA
>NW_024615264.1:0-1804 GCF_008729295.1 Plectropomus leopardus
AGGAGCAGGAAGAGCAGGAGGAGCAGGAGGAGCAGGAGGAGCAGAAGGAGCAGGAGGAGCAGGAGGAGCAGGAGGGGTAGGAGGAGCAGGAAGAGCAGGAGGGGCAGGAGCAGGAGCAGGAGCAGGAGGAGGAAGAGCAGGAGGAGGTCTGGACGTGATTACACAACAGCCAGATGTTTGTGGGAGAGATCTGCCTCTGTGGGGACCTGCAGTGAGGGATTGTGGGATAGGTGGGGCCCTGGCTGACCGCGGCCAGCTTCAGGGCGGTGCGGGCCCCGGGGACACGCGGGGCCCCGCGCTCTGACGCTACGCCCTGAGAATGTGAGGCAGCGACTCTTTGACAGAGCCGCAGGAAGTTCAGCTCCCAAAATACTGAGAAAGACCTGAAATCTGAGCACAAGCGCCGATAAAAACCCGACACGCCGACCTGAGGAAGAGTTCGTCTACGACCGGAGGACCTTCGAAGGGTTTCAGGACGTTTCGAGGTTTTTATCTCTGCGTATGATTCTTTAAGACATGGGACTCTGTGTTTATGTTTTTTTAAAAATAAAAATAAATACAGAAATGAAATGTTCTTTTCTTCCCAAACTTCAGCCTGACTCTCTGTGACAGCGAGTCCCTCGTTTCTCGAGTCCTCGACGTCAGAGCGTTAAAACAGAAGACTGTGACCGACCTGATCGAGCAGGTTGCTTAGCGACCGGCAGGGACACCTCGGTGAGCGGCAGGACGTAGACGTCCGGGCTGCCCTGGGAGGCCGGCGAGGCCAGCGTGGACATGTCTGCGTGGTAGTCGTCCCCGTCCACATTCTGGAACTCCTAAAAAAACACAAACATGAAGAGGTCAGAGGTCATGCAGAGGGACAGGCTGCTGATGTTGGACGAGTGACTCGAGGACAGACATCAGGGACACTCAACCTGCTATCCTTAGGGGCCACAAATGAAAGAAGTCCAGGGGCCGATCACAGCAGCCCCATACATGTTTCTAGATTTTAGGACATTTCAGGGATCTGAGGACATTTCAAGGATTTTAGGACATTTCTAGATTTTAGGACATTTCAGGGATTTTAGAACAGTAGGGTCTTAGCTGTGTCCTCTGTCGGGGTTTCGGGGATCTATTTTGATGCTGTCTCTGGCACCTTCTGGACACTAAAAGAACAAAAACAATTCATAGTGTCCATCACTATTTTTACTGTGAGTTAGTGAATTTTTGGGGGACCACCAGGGGCCCTATCAGGGCCCAGATTTGGCCAGCGGGCCATGAGTTGAGTATCAGTACTGTGTCCTGCAGTATGTGTGTGTGTGTTTGTGTGTATATGAAGATGTAGATGTATATGAAGATGTAGATGTAGATGTATATGCAGATGCAGATGTAGATGTATATGAAGATGTAGATGTAGATGTATATGCAGATGTAGATGTAGATGTAGATGTATATGCAGATGTAGATGTAGATGTATATGCAGATGCAGATGTAGATGTATATGTATATGTAGATGTATATGCAGATGCAGATGTAGATGTAGATGTAGATGTAGATGTAGATGTATATGCAGATGCAGATGTAGATGTATATGTAGATGTAGATGTATATGCAGATGCAGATGTAGATGTATATGTAGATGTAGATGTATATGCAGATGCAGATGTAGATGTAGATGTAGATGTATATGCAGATGCAGATGTAGATGTATATGCAGATGCAGATGTAGATGTATATGTAGACGTATATGTAGATGTAGATGTATATGCAGATGCAGATGTAGATGTATATGTAGATGTATATGCAGATGCAGATGTAGATGTAT
>NW_024615265.1:0-3375 GCF_008729295.1 Plectropomus leopardus
TATTATGATAATTATGATAATTATTGTTATCTGTATCTGTATATAATGAGAGTTTGTGGTTCGGTCTGCGGGCTGTGAGGCTCTCAGCGGCCTGCAGGAGGCGCTTCATCCTCACTGACAGCTGGAGGAAGTACTCTCATCCTCTACTGCAGTAAAAGTACTTATACTGTGAAAATATGTTGTTACAGTAAAAGTCCTGCAGTGAAAATGATACTCAAGTTAAAGTCAGTCAGTTACAGCAGGAAGTGTACAAAAAGTAATAAAGTAAACAAAAGAAAAACTGAAACAATAACAAAAATTTCTCAGATTGACTTCCTTCCTGCTGTGAGACCGCCAAAATAAAACCCTGAACCTGCGAACATAATAATTATTATTATTCATTTATTTTAAAAACAGTTTTTTATGTTCATAGTTCATATTTTGAGAAGAAAGGTGACACAGACGGGTGTGTGTCCACTTACTTTTGGATATTTAGTGAACCATTGATACTCGGGTGGGGGGGGCGGTGTGTCTGAGGCTCCGCCCCCGCGGGACGCCCCGTTCAGCAGACAGACAGACAGGAGGACAGGCGGAGGGACAGACAGGAGGACAGGCGGAGGGACGGACGGAGCCGGTGAGCAGACGACGCTCCTCCTGCAGCTACAACAAACTTTTTGCCTCTTTGTTGTGGATCCTGGTCGGACCCGGACCTGCACGGCTCGGTTCTGTAGCGGCGGAGCGAAGAGAGCGAGACACAGAAAGTTTGAGTCCGGGAGCAGAGAGGCAGAAAGGGGGGACCGGGAGAGACCCGGAGAGAGCCGGGGAGAGCGGCTGCTGCTGCGGCTGGCGGCCGGCTGAGGAGTCCTGCAGGCGGGGAGCAGCGGGGCGGCGGGTCGGTGCGGAGCCTTACATAAGAGCCACAGAGACCCTGAATGAGACTCCGGGACTCTGATCAGGACTCTGACCCGGACCGGGACGCACATGGACGGAGCGGCTGAGTGTGCGCACGCGGGCCTCTGATCCGGTTCAGAGAGACATGAAAGTTTCGGACTGCCGGTCCCGGAGGATCCGGACCGAAGTCCCGGTCTGAGGGAGTCCGATGGACCGCTGTGGAGCTCTTCAGTTATTGATCTGATTGATCCCTGATCGGTGAGAGTCTTTGATGTGTTCTGGTTCCGGTTCGGGGTCCACACGCGCTCACAGCTGAACAGAAGGCTCGCGGATGTCCGGCGGGACGCGGCGCTCCGCGCGGCCGCTCATGGAGCTCTGCGGGCGGCCGCTGCTGCTGCTGCTGCTCGGTGTGCTGCTGCGGAGCTGCGCCGCCACCGACGATCGACTCATCTCCGACCGGTACGCGGTCTACTGGAACAGCTCCAACCCCAGGTAAGAACCGGGCCGGGCCGGGTCACCGGGGGGACCGGGGGGAGCCGGATCAGCTGGAGCAGATGAGAAAAACCGTGAAATGCTCCTTTAATCCTCCAAATTTTCCTGCAGGAGCCAGATTTTAAATTTAATCTGTGGAAAGGACCCTTTTACCCATTAACCCTTTCAGACACAAACTCACGGCGGGAAAAGGCGAGAAATGTTTCACAAATTACGATAAATCCGTAAAAGAGTGATGACGAAAATGAGTTTAAAAAAGGAGGAAGAATTTACAAAGAATGGACAGAAAACTACACTGATAATCACTCATTTTCTATATTTAAAATGTGTCACAGAAAAAAACAGGCTGCCCATTCCGGTACATTTCTTGTTTGCTTTTACTTTTCTTTTGTCTCTTTTTTTGTGTTTATTTTCAGGTGATTTTTTTCTAACTTTTTACAAATTTCTGTTTTTGGTTCATATGTTTTTAAGATGCCTTCTCCCCCGTATAAAAGAAATCAAACTAATTTGGTTTCAAAGGGTTAAACTTTAATTGAAAATGTTTAAAGATGATTAAAGGGCTGATCCGTCAAATAATTAGAGTCAAACTGAAGAAAATAAAAATGTCACAATTTTATTTTTTTAAGACAAAAAATATACAATCATTTGAATTTATCAGTTAAATATCTGAAAATAAAGACTCATACATGAAGATTTTTCAGGAACAAAACGAAACGCAGCTGAAAATCTGAGATTACAACACACACACACACACACTCAGAGTAATGTTTATTATTGATATTCAGAGAGAAATCAAACTGGTTAATCAGTGAGAGTCAGATGGAGGGCCGGGCCCCTCGGAGGCCCCGTGATGCTCAAACTGTACAAAATGACGACGTTAGTCATATTAATAAAATGCAGAATCATTTATCGAGTTGATTTAATTTATATTGAACTTAAAGCAAAAGAGACATGCAGTAATGTGCTCACACACACACGCACACACACACACACACACACACACACCCGGCCGCGCGTCGAGCGTCTGATCACATTTCAAATATTGATTATTAAACTGAAAAATAATCAGTGATAGAATTTCTTAAATTTCTTAATTCTGTAAAGTGACATCAAAATTAATTAACAGCCACGATTATTTTAATGATTAATCCTTTTTTATAAACAACTTTTGATGTTTTTTTTTAAATGCATTTTGGTGCCTAATTTACCTAAAAACTAATTAAAAAAAAACCTTTCCAGATTAATGGTGAATTGTGTTGAGAACAGCGTTACGTGTTTTCAGTAAACGTTCATAAACGCCGACATTAAAACGTGAAAACTAGAGTTGTAAAATAAACAGAACGGTGTGTGTTTATGTCAGCGGAGACGGAGTTTAACTTCAGTTTCATTTTAACGTTTGAAATCAAATAAATTCAGTTAAATTCAGTTAATTACTGAAGCTTTTCATCAATCACTGAATCAGACTTCAAAAATCAAAAACAGACAATAATAAAAAGTCTTTTGTGTTATTGATGAAGCTCCTCCTCACTGACAGACAATCGATAATCAACAATCAATAATCTATAATCAATAATCAAATCACCATTAAATCTCCAAACTTTGTCTGAATTCAGTTTATAATCAGACGGAAACAAAGAACAAATCCTGAAAATGAGTTGTAACTAGAAGTTGAGATTTAAAGTGAGTATTGGTTGATTTGTTTGGTAGTGATTATTGATTATTGATTATTGATTATTGATTATGTTTCTAACTGACTGATTGATGATCAAATCTTCACTCCGTGTCTCAAATTAAACTCTGATTTTATTAAAAACACGGAGGATCTGAAACACGCAGCGGACGTTTATTTAATGATGTACTTCCTGTTCCACCTGACCCCGGTCTCCCCTACAGTCCTGTGACCTCTGACCTCTTCTGGGGTGTTTCTGTCACGTTTCAGTCTCAGCTCTGACCGAACTTTGAGTTCTGCGCTCTGATTGGCTGTCAGCTGTCTAAACCGTCCAATCAGTGCCC
>NW_024615266.1:0-1088 GCF_008729295.1 Plectropomus leopardus
TCTGCACCTCTGATCATCTTACCTGTCAATCAAAGTGGCTGATCTTTATTTTATGATCAGCAATTTTCCGAATAGTAAGGTAAGGTTCTGTATGTATCTTTAATAAAATTCTTGTAATTAGTGACATTTAGTGCACTGCAGTCAGCAACATGTTGCTTGTGCTCCACAGCCACGAACGAGCGCTTTGGCATTGGCCCAGACAGTGACATATGTAAGAGTGACCATGACTGCATCTGCATCTGCTGTTGACATTCTGGGATGTTGCTACCATGATGTCAACAAATGCGCCTGGTGGGATGATGCTGCACATGGTTTTGTTTAGATAATACAAGCATGTGGCAACCAACAGTGGGGTGTCAAAAACTGCTCATGCTGGCACTGATGGTTAGGATTAGGGGAGGGAGGCACATGTAGGAACCCCCCCCCATCACATTCAGACGGGAAGCAGACATCAGACTCCCGCATGAAAGTCCGGGGTTTGTGTTATGCTCCTAATCCTACGTCATTACTGGCAACATTTCAACATGATGTCGTCCAGTGGTGTATTATGCAGACATGATAGGTTCTGTTTGGCTGTGTATCGTGCTGCCGCAGAGGGTGCCATCCGGCCATATCCCAGCGTATAACAACAGCGAACGATTCTGTCTGGCGGCATTCTCACCTGACGCCATCCAGTGGTGTATTATGGTGGCTTGTGGCATCCGAATCTTATACCAAAAGCTTGCAAAAGTGGCAGTTTTTGACAACTCCTGAATGAGAACGGGCTGGATTTGCATTGTCAGGGGACAGTCAGCTGACCTCCCTCTGTAGTTTTAATGCCCAAACCTTTTAATCCAAAGCCTGTATCTCCACGAATTTATCAGAGTCCTTTTCTTAGCAACTCTTAGCTTACGTTGTGCATTGTTGCACGCTGCAGCCGAGCTGAAGAGAGGCAAGAAATGGGAACAAGCATAATGTCACATCCTTTGGATTTTTCCCCAAAAATTAGCTCAAGATTTGTCAGTCAGTTTGCAGGCTGCTGGAGGCATCCCAGGCAAAGTATTGGTTTTTGATTTGCAACCTGTTCACACATTGGCAATAAAAAAAAA
>NW_024615267.1:0-1069 GCF_008729295.1 Plectropomus leopardus
CAGCTCTTCCTTCAGACCCTCGATCTGCATCTCCAGGTCGCTGCGGCTCATAGTCAGCTCGTCCAGGAGCCTCCTCAGCCCAGCAATGTCAGACTCCACTGACAAACGCATAGCCAGCTCATTCTCATACCTGCACAGAAAAAAAGTGCTTGTTTCTCAATTTGTTTGTACTACAACATAAACAACCGAAGCATGCAAAAGATGGAAACCGAGAGGAGAAAATGTGAACTTTAAAGTCTATTCGTAGCTACTAATTAATGAATAAATTCACTTACTTGACCCTGAAGTCATCAGCAGCCAGCTTGGCATTGTCAATGGAGAGGTAGATGCCACCATTGACTCTGTTAGCATCCTGGATCTGGGAGATAAAAAAAAGTAATGGTGTCAGTTTTTTTATGTTCATGCTATGATTACACTAATGCTTTAATGTGTTCCTTCTGCAAAGAGGGAGAAGAGACTGTTTTCTAAAAAACTCACTCAAAGATAGCAGCAAAAAACATGCAGTATCAATTAGGCTTTTTTTAAATGTGCTGAAATTCAAAATGCTGGTAAGCTACATAACAATTACTGCTTATTTGATTTTAAACTTTTACATCAGTTGTCAGCTACTACTTACTACTTATAATAAAATCCATTCTTGTGCAAGACAGATTTAATTACAGTGCTGTATAAAGTGACTGTGATATAAAAGGCCAAATCCACAAATGAGTCCAGTATCAGCAGCGAAATAATACTAGAAGAGGCTACAAACTTTAAAGCTGGTATTGACAGATATGCACAGTAAACTGTTTTCATAAAGGCTATCATTGTTACCAAAGTGCTGGCAGTTTTGGTGCTGTAACTCCTCATTGGATGATAGAAACTGTTTGGTGACGGTGATGATGACAGATAGAGCATAAACCTGAACCTTCCTTTTGTTGTTGGATGGTCACATGACTAAATGTCACAGGTGAGCTTACCTTTCCCTGCAGGTCTGAGATGGTTTCGAAGAAGTGGCTGTAGTCTCTGGCAGAGGGGGAGGTCTTTTTCTCCAAGAATTCCCTGATCATCCTCTCCAGCTCGGCATTGG
>NW_024615268.1:0-4780 GCF_008729295.1 Plectropomus leopardus
ATGCCATTTTTGACATTTTTACCATACTATAGCCTTGCTGTTTGGCTCATTTTTTCACCATGCCATATTATGGTGTTTTTGGCTGCTTTTTGGAAAATTGGATGCTATGGTGTGTCTTAGCACGCTATTTTATGTAGTTTTCATGAGTTTTCAGTTGTTTTTGGGATATGCCATTTTTGACATTTTTGCCATACTATAGCCTTGCTTTTTGGGTCGTTTTTTCAACATGCAATATTATGGTGTTTTTGGCTGTTTTTGGAAAATAATATGCTATGGCGTGTTTCAGCACGCTATTTCATTCAGTTTTTATCAGTTTTCATCAGTTTTTGGGATATGCCATTTTTGACATTTTTGCCACACTATAGCCTTGCTGTTTGGCTCATTTTTTCAACATGCCATATTATGGCGTTTTTGGCAGTTTTTTGAAAATTGTATGCTATGGTGTGTCTTTTAACACTATTTCATGCAGTTTACAGCTGTTTTCAGCAGTTTTTGGGACATGTCATTTTTTGACATTTTTTTCCATACTATAGCCTTGCTTTTTTGGTCATTTTTTCACCATGCCATATTATGGTGTTTTTGGCTGTTTTTGGAAAATAATATGCTATGGCGTGTTTCAGCATGCTATTTCATGCAGTTTTTTATCAGTTTTCATCAGTTTTTGGGACATGCCATTTTTGACATTTTTGCCACACTATAGCCTTGCTGTTTGGGTCATTTTTTGAACATGCCATTTTATGGTGTTTTGGCTGTTTTTGGAAAATTGTATGCTATGGCGTGTCTTTTAACACTATTTCATGCAGTTTACAGCTGTTTTCAGCAGTTTTTGGGACATGTCATTTTTTGACATTTTTTTCCAAACTATACCTGCTTTTTTGGTCATTTTTTCAACATGCCATATTATGGTGTTTTTGGCTGTTTTTGGAAAATAATATGCTATGGCGTGTTTCAGCACGCTATTTCATGCAGTTTTTTATCAGTTTTCATCAGTTTTTGGGACATGCCATTTTTGACATTTTTGCCATACTATAGCCTTGCTGTTTGGGTCATTTTTTGAACATGCCATTTTATGGTGTTTTGGGCTGTTTTTGGAAAATTGTATGCTATGGCGTGTCTTAAAACACTATTTCATGCAGTTTACAGCTGTTTTCAGCAGTTTTTGGGACATGTCATTTTGACATTTTTGCCATACTATAGCCTTGCTTTTTGGTCGTTTTTTCAACATGCAATATTATGGTGTTTTTGGCAGTTTTTGCAACATTTAATGCCATGGCATGTCTCAGCATGCTATTTTTATGCAGTTTTTATCAGTTTTCAGCTGTTTTTGGGACATGTCATTTTTTTGACATTTTTGCCATACTATAGCCTTGCTGTTTGGCTCAATTTTTGAACATGTCATATTATGGCGTTTTTGGCAGTTTTTGGAAAATAATATGCTATGGCGTGTTTCAGCACGCTGTATTTATGCAGTTTTTATCAGTTTTTCAGTTGTTTTTGCGACATGCCATTTTTGACATTTTTGCCATACTATAGCCTTGGTGTTTGGGTCATTTTTTCACCATGCCATATTATGGTGTTTTTTTTGCTGTTTTTGGAAAATAATATGCTATGGCGTGTTTCAGCATGCTATTTCATGCAGTTTTTTATCAGTTTTCATCAGTTTTTGGGACATGCCATTTTTGACATTTTTGCCATACTATAGCCTTGCTGTTTGGGTCATTTTTTGAACATGCCATTTTATGGTGTTTTGGCTGTTTTTGGAAAATTGTATGCTATGGTGTGTCTTTTAACACTATTTCATGCAGTTTACAGCTGTTTTCAGCAGTTTTTGGGACATGTCATTTTTTGACATTTTTTTCCATACTATAGCCTTGCTTTTTTGGTCATTTTTTCAACATGCCATATTATGGTGTTTTTGGCTGTTTTTGGAAAATAATATGCTATGGCGTGTTTCAGCACGCTATTTCATGCAGTTTTTTATCAGTTTTCATCAGTTTTTGGGACATGCCATTTTTTGACATTTTTGCCATACTATAGCCTTGCTGTTTGGGTCATTTTTTGAACATGCCATTTTATGGTGTTTTGGGCTGTTTTTGGAAATTGTATGCTATGGCGTGTCTTAAAACACTATTTCATGCAGTTTACAGCTGTTTTCAGCAGTTTTTGGGACATGTCATTTTTGACATTTTTGCCATACTATAGCCTTGCTTTTTGGTCGTTTTTTCAACATGCAATATTATGGTGTTTTTGGCAGTTTTTGCAACATTTAATGCCATGGCATGTCTCAGCATGCTATTTTATGCAGTTTTTATCAGTTTTCAGCTGTTTTTGGGACATGTCATTTTTTGACATTTTTGCCATACTATAGCCTTGCTGTTTGGCTCAATTTTTGAACATGTCATATTATGGCGTTTTTGGCAGTTTTTTTTGGAAAATAATATGCTATGGCGTGTTTCAGCACGCTGTATTATGCAGTTTTTATCAGTTTTCAGTTGTTTTTTGCGACATGCCATTTTTGACATTTTTGCCATACTATAGCCTTGGTGTTTGGGTCATTTTTTAGACCATGCCATATTATGGTGTTTTTGGCTGCTTTTTGGAAAATTGTATGCTATGGCGTGTCTTAACACACTATTTTATGCAGTTTTCATCAGTTTTCAGCTGTTTTTGGGACATGTCATTTTTTGACATTTTTGCCATACTATAGCCTTGCTGTTTGGCCCCAATTTTTTGAACATGTCATATTATGGCGTTTTTGGCAGTTTTTGGAAAATAATATGCTATGGCGTGTTTCAGCACGCTGTTTTATGCAGTTTTTATCAGTTTTCAGTTGTTTTTGCGGACATGCCATTTTTGACATTTTTTACCATACTATAGCCTTGCTGTTTGGCTCATTTTTTCACCATGCCATATTATGGTGTTTTTGGCTGCTTTTTGGAAAATTGGATGCTATGGTGTGTCTTAGCACGCTATTTTTATGTAGTTTTCATGAGTTTTCAGTTGTTTTTGGGATATGCCATTTTTGACATTTTTGCCATACTATAGCCTTGCTTTTTGGGTCGTTTTTTCAACATGCAATATTATGGTGTTTTTGGCTGTTTTTGGAAAATAATATGCTATGGCGTGTTTCAGCACGCTATTTCATTCAGTTTTATCAGTTTTCATCAGTTTTTGGGATATGCCATTTTTGACATTTTTGCCACACTATAGCCTTGCTGTTTGGCTCATTTTTTCAACATGCCATATTATGGCGTTTTTGGCAGTTTTTTTTGAAAATTGTATGCTATGGTGTGTCTTTTAACACTATTTCATGCAGTTTACAGCTGTTTTCAGCAGTTTTTTGGGACATGTCATTTTTTGACATTTTTTTCCATACTATAGCCTTGCTTTTTTGGTCATTTTTTCACCATGCCATATTATGGTGTTTTTTGGCTGTTTTTGGAAAATAATATGCTATGGCGTGTTTCAGCATGCTATTTCATGCAGTTTTTTATCAGTTTTCATCAGTTTTTGGGATATGCCATTTTTGACATTTTTGCCATACTATAGCCTTGGTGTTTGGCTCATTTTTTGAACATGCCATTTTATGGTTTTTTTTGGCTGTTTTTGGAAAATTGTATTGCTATGGCGTGTCTTTTAAACACTATTTCATGCAGTTTTATACAGCTGTTTTCAGCAGTTTTTGGGACATGTCAATTTTTGACATTTTTGCCATACTATAGCCTTGCTTTTTTGGTCGTTTTTTTTTTCAACATGCAATATTGTGGTGTTTTTGGCAGTTTTTGCAACATTTAATGCCATGGCATGTCTCAGCATGCTATTTTATGCAGTTTTCATCAGTTTTTCAGCTGTTTTTGGGACATGTCATTTTTTGACATTTTTGCCATGTTTTTGGGACATGCCATTTTTGACATTTTTGCCATACTATAGCCTTGCTGTTTGGGTCATTTTTTGAACATGCCATTTTATGGTGTTTTGGGCTGTTTTTGGAAAATTGTATGCTATGGCGTGTCTTAAAACACTATTTCATGCAGTTTACAGCTGTTTTCAGCAGTTTTTGGGACATGTCATTTTTGACATTTTTGCCATACTATAGCCTTGCTTTTTTGGTCGTTTTTTCAACATGCAATATTATGGTGTTTTTGGCAGTTTTTGCAACATTTAATGCCATGGCATGTCTCAGCATGCTATTTTATGCAGTTTTTATCAGTTTTCAGCTGTTTTTGGGACATGTCATTTTTTGACATTTTTGCCATACTATAGCCTTGCTGTTTGGCTCAATTTTTGAACATGTCATATTATGGCGTTTTTGGCAGTTTTTGGAAAATAATATGCTATGGCGTGTTTCAGCACGCTGTATTATGCAGTTTTTATCAGTTTTCAGTTGTTTTTGCGACATGCCATTTTTGACATTTTTGCCATACTATAGCCTTGGTGTTTGGGTCATTTTTTAGACCATGCCATATTATGGTGTTTTTGGCTGCTTTTTGGAAAATTGTATGCTATGGCGTGTCTTAACACACTATTTTATGCAGTTTTCATCAGTTTTCAGCTGTTTTTGGGACATGTCATTTTTTGACATTTTTGCCATACTATAGCCTTGCTGTTTGGCCCCAATTTTTGAACATGTCATATTATGGCGTTTTTGGCAGTTTTTGGAAAATAATATGCTATGGCGTGTTTCAGCACGCTGTTTTATGCAGTTTTTATCAGTTTTCAGTTGTTTTTGCGACATGCCATTTTTGACATTTTTACCATACTATAGCCTTGCTGTTTGGCT
>NW_024615269.1:0-3154 GCF_008729295.1 Plectropomus leopardus
CCAAAAGTCCTCTGGACAACTGGTGCACTCCATGGAGTCTGTGAAAATACGGAGATATTTTAGATACATATTTCTATTAAATCTCCAAACTACAATGTTTAAAACTGAATACCAACCAGTTCTATTGCTGATCTTTCCCTCAGAACAAGGGATGCAGTCAAAACAGCACTTAGGTTCCCCCTTCTTTCTGGCCATGCGGGTACCTGGAGGACAGCTCTCACTGCACACTGACCGGGGTGGCTGTAGGTAGAAAAATAAATGTGTTATTCTTACCTGCGTATCACTGCAGGTGCTAATGATGGATTATCAGTGGGACACAAAAAAAGTGACTGAAAATCATAAGTAACCTGTTTGGACTTAAAGTTCCAGAAGATTTTGTCTGCATCAAGTGTGAGTTCTTCACCTTTGGCTGACTCTTTAACCTCACCTATATTCTGAACTTTAGTTTGTCCATCAGGGAGCCACAGCCAGTTCATGACATCATATATTGGTAAGGCATCACCATTCTCATCAAATGACACCTGGTCACCAAATGGTGTGGTGAAGTTGACCTTTTCCAAGTAATACACAAGCTAAGGATTTCAGAATAAGTTGAAAAGGGAAAAAAACAAAAATTAAAGGACCTCATTTTTACCATAGTGAACAGAGTCGTATTCCATTATCAAACTGCATATCCCTTAACTTTTAACAATATTGTGTACCCCCAATGCCAAGACATTGCTGTCTTTGACCTGATAATACTATCCAATGCTGTCACCCATTAGTGGGAAAAATCCTCTTGGCTCTCTGCAATGTTCTTTACTAGCAATGTCATACTCTTGTATTCAGTCCTATACCACAAATAATACACTGCAAGAAATGTTGTGGCGGAGTTTTAAAATGATATCACACCTGCCATGGCTCCAGTCTTTGCAAACTGCCACAGCTGTGCCCACTGAAAGGTCCTCTCCCTGGCTCACACTCCAGCATGTCATCAAGAGCATACGCCAGGGCATACACAGCCTTGTACACATTATACTCTGGTCTGAGGTCTGAAATGTCCAAAAACTCACTGTCCACATTCTCTAGATCTTCCCGCCCAGTGCATAGTGATCCCCCAGCGTGTACCCCACTTGCCTGAGGTGGTCCAAATCCACACTGAAATGTGTATTGCCAAAACTGATTTACCTGAAATGTATTGAAAAACGGGGTAACATAAGACAAAAGTAACAATTGGGTTAATACCCTGGTTTAGGAGTCACAGTTCGGTGCGATTTTGGTAGGGGGACTCAAATGCCTATTGATTGATTTTGTTTTGTTTTGTTTTTCAGTTGTACACTGTATAAACACTGAGCAAACACTTTCCCATAAGGAAGCACATTGCTTGCTGTGCTAACCTATGTTGCTCACAATGCATGGCTAAAATTGTCTTGTGAAATTCATTTGTGAAATTTAGTGGCACATTATGTGCATCAATTTACATCCCATGTATTGAACGCATGGCTGTGTGCACCAGACAGTGACCCTTGTATTGTGATGTTTTGGTACAAATACATGAGCAGTTACAGCACTAATTTAAAACTGCATGTTATAAATGTGATGACAGTACTGTGTTATTCTTACACACAGATCAGATTGCAAGGATAAACTCTTACCAGGTTATTTTCATATCCGTTGTTAAGTTGTATGTCAGGACGTGTTTGTGACAGGAAATCCCTTAGTCCTGGTATGTGTCCTCGACGGATGGCAATGCCTAAAGTGCCACCCAGGTACGGCATGAGTTGGGGAGTCTGAAGCACAGTAGCTGCAGACCAAGCTTCACTGGCCATCCACTGAAAGCCTGTCACATTCTGCCTCACCACCTGTGCATAAGAGGAATAATATAGATTCATACCATCATGACATGGTTGATATCTTGTCTGACTTAATTCATCAACAGTTGCAATTATGATCTCACTCTAAAACCCTGCAGTGCCTCTAATAAGCGAATGGTGTGATTTAATTGAATCTATTATTATTTTATTGTAACTCAAAGCATTTGGTTCGGCAATTACACATTAATTCATTCATTACCCTAATGATTATAGGGTCACAGAGAGGCTGGAGGCTATCTCAGCTAAGTGGGGTGGGATAGGACCCTGGAAACGTTGCCAGACTATCACAGGACTGACACAAAGAGGGAGACAACTATTCACGCTAACATTCACACCTACTGCCAATTTGGAGTCACTAATTAATCTAACCGTCATATCTTTGGACTGTGGGAGTAAGCTGGAAAATCCAGAAAAAACTGGTGCTGACAGAAAAAAATGAAAACTCCACACATTAAAATGTAAAATTGAAAAATTATTTGAAGTTAAAATTAATTCATATTACAAACCCAACCTCTTTCATGATGTTGATCATGTGACTTTCATGTGCAAACACAATGACCACACGAGCAGTAGATTTCCTCATCACATCCACAATCCTCTTCAGTTCAGCTGAATCATTGCCCCAGGGCAAAACCTCTACGTAGGCCAGACAACCTCCACCTGACAGAGCGAGGTCAGACTGAAAGGATCGGGCAGCGTGGAGTCCATAATCATCATCACTGACCAGCAGACCTGCCCAAGTCCAGCCAAAGCGCCTGAGAATCTGAATCATAGCACGCACCTAAAAAAAAAATAAAACAAAAAAAAATACAGAGTGGAGGGATTAGTTCACAGGCTACAATAATCTTCCTGTGGGGAAGCTGTCAAACAGGTTCAACAATGTTTAATTATTAACTTTCAGCTGAGCCCAAACGGCTCCAATGACACAAAGTATATGACAGATTTTTACAAAAAAAAAGGTCATTGCAGTGCAGGGATTTTCTTTCTTTAAATATTTGACTGCACATGCTTTTCTAAATGTATTTTTATTTTGCTCATAGATGGTCACCTGGAAAGCATCACTTGGGATCGTCCGAAAGAAGGATGGATACTTTTGCCGGTCACTCAGACACGAACATGTGGCAAAATAACTCACCTGTGAAAGACAGACTGTACATTCTGAGAAACATTCAGAGGATGTATCCACTCTTTAAACTTTTTAAGGTTGATTAATGATTAAAACTGAAATCAAAATGATCCAAAATAATTATGGCAGAAAACTTACCATAGGTACTCTGTACAAACCTAAGACAGAGGAAATG
>NW_024615270.1:0-1137 GCF_008729295.1 Plectropomus leopardus
GTGGCCAAAAAGCCCGCAGCCAAGAAAGCCCCCGCAAAGAAGGCCGCTAAGCCCAAAGCCAAGAAGGCAGCACCCAAGAAGAAATGAGCGAACATCAGTTTCATCATCACTCTCTACAAAAAGGCTCTTTTAAGAGCCACCCACAACAGCTTAAAGAGTCTTTTCCTTTGGAATTAAGACATTAGTTTGTTTAATAACAACTGTACCAAGTTTAGGAGAGCGATAAACACACGGTTTGTATAAATAGCTGCCTTTATGTTGAAAACTGATTAAATGACATCAGATGGGGAAAATCACAACACATGAATGCAATATGTTCCCCAGCGCCCAGCAACAAAAAAAAAAAACTACATTTCTTGTCCAAAGTATCTGGCCAAGGGTGAAAGTAGGGTGGAAGTATTAGTGAGTGAGCTCATTGGATCTCAGTAGGTTATGTAAAATATGCAAATGAACAGTATTAAATAACGCTAACAGAGATGAAAGAGACAAGAAGACAACCTGTTGTCCTTTCTCATGTCGTCATGCCACAAATATCTAGGGCCCTTACTAATACACAATGTTTATATGTATTCTATATTCCTGTTTCACGTTGCGCTGAGCTGCAGTAACAAGTGATTATATCCGGTGTGTCAATCAATAAAATCTGGTTGGGAGGTACATTCATGTCTCCACACTACCTGCGAGAGTATATTGTCAAAAATCACGTGTCTTCAATCCAGTGAATGCGAGCAGCTGCATCAACTTCCTTTTCCGTGTTTTCAAGTCTGATAAATATTCTGACACTGTGACAGCACTAAAACAGAATAACAATAAATTATAAGGTTAAATTCTTAGGTTTATCAGACTTCGGATCGTGCATCTCATTGCTACGCCGTTACGAGCGATTGGAGTCTGCTTTATAACACCTACTTGTTTAACACGTTTTGTTTTACCCCCCAAAAAGAACAAGAATGAAAAGAAAAGAATCATAGTTGAAAGTATTATGTTACTGCTTTTTTTTTTTTTTTTTTTTTTTAAATCCTCCTAAAAAGTCAAAACAATCATAGTGGAAAATATCTTCAGATGCAGTGGGTGGCTCTTAAAAGAGCCTTTGTGTTGTTGCTGTGAGAGCAGATTTACTTGGAGCTGGTGTACTTG
>NW_024615271.1:0-2239 GCF_008729295.1 Plectropomus leopardus
ATGAATGAATGAATGAATGAATGAATGAATGAATGAATGAATAAATGATGAATGAATGAATGAATGATGAATGAATGAATGAATGAATGAATGAATGACGAATGAGTGAATGAATGAATGTGTGTTTGTGTATTTTTGTGTTAGTGTGTTTGTGTATTTGTGTGTTTGTGCATGTCTGTCTGTATTCCCAGTTGAGTCAAAGCAGCTCCAGTCAGGGCATGCTGTGAACTATTTCTCTGCCGTTTCTCTGTTTTCCGGCTCTCAGCATTTTCGCTGGCTGATATTTTGATGTGAAATTACTTTTTAAACAAATAAAGTTAACTCTGGCTGCTGAAATTAACCCTTTTAATGTAAATAAGCGCTGCAGACCCAAATCAGAACACAGAAAACATAAAACCCTGCAGATAATCCTGAAACCCGGCAGATAATCCTGAAACCCTGCAGATAATCCTGAAACCCGGCAGATAATCCTGAAACACGGCAGATAATCCTGAAACACGGCAGATAATCCTGAATCACGGCAGATAATCCTGAAACACGGCAGATAATCCTGAAACCCTGCAGATAATCCTGAAACACGACAGAAATTCATTCAAAACACGAAAGAGATGCTTCTTATTGCAGTGAATCACGTACAATTCAGGAAGACAACCCTGTCACTTCCTGTCCCTCAGGTGTCCTCTGGAGGACTACCCTGTCACTTCCTGTCCCTCAGGTGTCCTCTGGAGGACTAACCTGTCATGTCCTGTCCCTCAGGTGTCCTCTGGAGGACTAACGTGTAATTTCCTGTCTCTAAGGTGTTCTGCGGAGGACGGACAGTGTCCCTGTTTACCGAACATGGATGGTCGGCACTGCTCTGACCCCACCCCTGGCTACTTCCTCCCTCCTCTGGACTACTTCCTGTATGAGGCGGAACTCGCTGCTCCACTGACTGCAGGAAGCCCCGCCCCTCCTCCTCCTCCTTCTTTTCTGGTGTGTAGCGATGGGTTAATGTCTTCATCTGTGTGTGTATTGATGCGTGTATTAGTGTGTAGTATTAATGTGTGTTTTGATGTGTGTATTAGGGTGCGGTATCTGTGTGTACTAGCGTGTTGTATATTTTTATCTTCTAATCTGCTATGCTGACGTGCTGCGGCGAGCGTGTTACCTCCCTTCAGGTGCATCGTTGTCTGTCTCTGGTAGCGTCTCTGTGCTGCTCCTGCGAGCGATTCCCAGCTATTCTTCGAACCTGCTCTTTAGTCCGGCTGCTTCTTACTTGTCAGTGATTGAAACTCACTTAAGTTTTACCGTACACTCTCTGCTGTCGTCTCCTCTCTGCTCCCCTCCTCCCTGCTCCCCTCTTCTCTGCTCCTCTCCTCTCTGTCCTCTCCTCTCTGCTCCTCTCCTCCCTGCTCCTCTCCTCTCTGTCCTCTCCTCTCTGCTCCTCTCCTGCTCGGTGTGTTGGCTCTTTAGTTACTCCTCTGCCTCCTTCAGTGATGCTGTTTCCTGTAACAAGTGTAGTTTATTTGCTGCGTTAGAGGCGGGGCTTAGCGATCTGGAAGCGAGGCTCTGCACCGTAGTTAGCGTGCCCCCTGCAGCCGGTGCGGACCGACATAGTGTAGCCTCTGTTCGCCGTCCCCCGGCAACCCCCGTGCAGCCGGGAGGCTGGGTGACTGTCCGAGCGAAGCATAGTAAGCCGAAGCCCACCGTACACCTCCCACCCCCCTTCACGCTTCAAATAAGTACTCCCCGCTCAACCACACACCGGCTGAGGACACAACCCTGGTCATCGATAGCTCTATTTTGTGAAACGTTAGAGACACCAGCGGCCGTAGTCAAATGCATCGCTGGGGCCAGAGCGGGCGACGTCGAGTCAAATTTAAAGCTGCTGGCTAAGGCTAAACGTAAATACAGTAAGATTGTTATTCAGGTTGGCGGCAATGACACCCGGTTACGCCAATCGGAGGTCACTAAAATTAACATACAGTCGGTGTGTGAGTACGCGAAGATGATGTCGGACACTGTAATCTTCTCTGGACCCCTCCCCAATGTGACCAGTGATGACATGTTTAGCCGCATGTCAGCACTCAACTGCTGGCTGTCGAGGTGGTGTCCAGAAAACAACGTGGGCTTTGTTAATAATTGGCGCTCCTTTTGGGGGAAAGCTGAGCTGTGTTCAAAACTGTTCCCTCATTCACTCGCTATTCACTATTTAGTGTGTATTAAATTGTGCACTATATAGGACACTACGTTAGATTTT
>NW_024615272.1:0-1211 GCF_008729295.1 Plectropomus leopardus
ATTATTGTTGTCGTTATCATCATCATCATTATTGTTGTTGTTGCTGTTGTTGTTTTATTATTATTGTTGTCGTTATCATCATCATCATTATTGTTGTTGTTGCTGTTGTTGTTTTATTATTATTGTTGTCGTTATCATCATCATCATTATTGTTGTTGTTGCTGTTGTTGTTTTATTATTATTGTTGTCGTTATCATCATCATCATTATTGTTGTTGTTGCTGTTGTTGTTTTATTATTATTGTTGTCGTTATCATCATCATCATCATTATTGTTGTTGTTGTTGTTGTTGTTATGATGCTAGATTTTATAGCAGGAATACCCAACTCTCTTTGTTTTGGGGCCACTTTAGCGGCGTGACAGGAGCCCGGGGGCCAGTCACAGCAGCCCCATACATGTTTCTGGGATTTTAGGACATTTCTTAAATGTTAGAACTTTTAATGGATTTTACAGTATTTTCAGGATTTTAGAAAGTCTTTTAATTTTAGGGAGTTTCTAGAATTTGAGGATTGTTTCTTAGATTTCAGGACATTTCTTGTATTTTAGGACATCAATGTCTCAGCTGTGTCCTCTGTCGGGGGTGTGGGGGATCCTCCACGCCTCTATGTTGATGCTGTTTTATTCACTCTGACTCCTGATGGAGACTAAAAGGACCAAAACTGTTCACAGAGTCACTTCATTTTCACTGTACATCAGAAAACGTTTGGGGGCCACCGGGACCCTGTCAGGGGCCAGATTTGGGCCGCGAGCCGCAGGTTGAGTATCAGCGGTCTACATCGTGCGGTTCAGATCGGACTGACGGCGTCAGAGCAGTGTGACTTTTGTCTTTAAGGTTCTCACCCAGAGCGAGCACACACAGGCCGATGATGATCTCTTTGCTGGCGGCGACGCCGGCGATCAGCCGGTGCAGAACGCTGTTATCGCTCACGAACGTCACCACCGCCTCGGCAAACTTCGCATAACAGGAAATATCCACCGGAGTGCAGCGGTTAAACACCGGCAGGGGCTTACTGCAGACACACAGAGGTCAGAGGTCACAGAGCAGGATTACTGCAGACACACAGAGGTCAGAGGTCACAGAGCAGGATTACTGCAGACACACAGAGGTCAGAGGTCAGAGGTCAGAGAGCAGGCTTACTGCAGACACACAGAGGTCAGAGGTCACAGGTCACAGAGCAGGATTACTGCAGACACACAGAGGTCAGAGGTCAC
>NW_024615273.1:0-1099 GCF_008729295.1 Plectropomus leopardus
AACAACCAAATGAACATAACTCTAACCCTGACCCAGTCCGACTTATAGAAGATGCTCTCCATCACGTTCGTCACACCTGTCAAAGTGTTGAGACTGAGTCTTTTCAACAGCAACAGCAGCAGCAGCAGCTGCAGTCTGAACCTTTGTTAGAGTCAGATTCTCAAAATCAGAATGGGGGGTCTCTGGTAGGGACAGAGTTTCAAAATCCTTCACAAAATCAGTATGAAACTGTAACGCGTCGCAAGGGTTTTAACAATCTGGAAATAAGAAGCGTCTTTAACATTCCTCCCCTCGGAGATGTACCTGATCTTGCTCAATTTTATTTAGACATTGTGCAAAACCTTACAGATCTAGCAGAGAGAGTCAGACCCGAGGTTAGACGTAACAACATCATACAGCTAGAGATAATCGGTGAAAACGTGCGAGATCACATTATCATTAAATACGATGATCAAGACGATAATAACATAGTGTCGGCTTTTGAAGGCTTGTTAGCGAGGTTGATACAATCTAATGGGCAGATCAACGAAGGCTCCCGTCTAGAAATAGTCGTTCAAGTGATGCGAAATCCACGAGGCGGTGCTAGATGAAAGCAGCATAAACTGTTAGATAGCGATCTCACCTGTATGTGGTAAACAATGAAAATGACCATCTCTGCTTCGCCGTCAGCTTGGCTCATCTCACAAATCCCAATTTTACAGATAGTCAAGCCCACGAACGCGGCAGAGAGTTGCAACGTTTGGCAGGCCTGAACGATCAGACGGAAGTAACCCTTAGCGACATAGGCAGATTTGAACAGATACTGAATCGTAAAATTGTGGTGTATTGCCGACGATATGAGGATCGAACTCTTTTACCGGTCAAAACAGATTTTCCCAAGTCACCTCATCCCTTGTATCTTTTCTTGTTTCAAAACCACTACTACGGTATAAAAAATCTAAAAGCTCTTTTAGGAGTCCCGTACATATGCAGTTACTGTCACAGGGGCTACAAGTCCCACAAGAAACACTTCTGTCTCGATCATTGCAATCTCTGTCTCAACCCCGACTGCACTACTCATTATTCTGACGCTGTATTCTGCACAGACTGCAACAGGACT
>NW_024615274.1:0-3384 GCF_008729295.1 Plectropomus leopardus
GAGTACTGCCCCGGTGCTCGTTCTTGCCCTCTACTCTATAGTAGGGCAGCCCATGACCACATTGCTCTGAGAGAACATAAGTGCAGGTGCCCTGGAAGTGAAACACTCTGTCATCAAAGGTAAAGTAATGTGGATCACCACTTATGGTGCAGGTGCCCCTCTGCACCGTCTTGCAGGAGAACTGAAAGTCAGCAGGCCTGCAGATCTGGGAAAAGGCACAGGGTTGGCTTTGACACTGCAGGCCTGTTGAAGTGCAGAAGCACCTCTGCACACAGGTATTGTCACTCCAGAATGAGTAACCCAGCATCACAGGTTTACCTTGAAAAGAATGAAAGGGACATTTTATGCAAAAATTAAATATAAACATTCTCACAAACAATACCATTTGAATTATTTGGAGAAGAACACTTATTTACCTCTATACATCTAATATAATCCTGCACTAAATGTAATCTTACAATGTGCAATACTCAATACTCAACTGCAGACAGCATGTTAACAATGCATGAACTCTTTCTTCTTATTATTATTTTAAGGTCTTGTGCATATGTATTCCAGTCGTTATCACCATTATTGCAAACCACTTTCATGTGCGTTAAAAACAAAGAGTCACACGTGGTCACCCTATGTATCTGATCCTACCATTGAAAATGCAGCCTGTTGTTCCATGGTCAACCCGGAAAGCCCATCGACCGGGTACATTGACATTGCTGCTTAGGTGGAAATTTGACTTAACGCCTGTTGCACTGTCAGAGAATGATCCAGGGATGGAGAAATGATGAATGGAGTCAACTGTGTCATAGCCAGCCTTGGAAAAAAAATCATGCTTAATTAGTTTATTTTTGATATTTGTGTAAATTTTAAAATATATTTCTAGTATGCTGCAATCCTTCTATTTAATTTCAACAAATGACTTAAATACTGTTTTTCCGAATTGATGTGTCATAATTTTGGTGGTTCTGACCTGAACACTGCGATTTGTTGCAGCTATCCACCCATAATTCATCAGGACAAATGAGTAGCTTCCACCAGAGATCAAGACAGCTTGGAACGTTGTGCACTGGGGGGAAAAATTGTTTAATGTACTTTATATTATGAGATTGGTGTATTTTTTAGCGTTTCACCATTCAGAACAATTTGCCTTACCGTTCCTGAATTTGGATAGTAGGCCAGCTCATACCATGTTGCAACAAAGACCCAGTTGGCATTAAATTTCAGTTTTGGAAAATACGTGTTAATGTCCTGTGTAGCTTGTTGGAGGACACTGCCGCTGGTGTATTGGTTGTAGTAGATCTGACCCAACTCTCTGTTGTCAAGATCTACCCAGAGTGGGCCGATGATGTCTCTTGGTCCATACATTGGAAACTTCTTAGCAATGTAATCACTAAGTGGTTGGTTAAATGTCAGGTGTCCATTCTGGTTCACCTAAAAAAAATATTTGAGTAAACCAGTTCTTACTATGAAGGAATCAGGAGATACTGACTATATTCTTTGATCTTGGCTGGAGTTTGTTCAAATAATATTTTCAGATGTAACTATATCTAAGTATAATCACTTTTTTTGTAAATTAAAATTCAATAATATGTCTCTGTTCTGCAGTTTCATGTTGTTTCTGAAGTTATTACATAACCATTGGTTCCTCAATGTGTAAAATCATTTGACTATGGTATTTGGACAACAAAGTTTTTACTTACATAAATTTGATTGTAGGTCTGCCCAAAATAGTCAAAAGATTGTTGCAGTGTTACTACAGGAGGACTTTCATCATCGGATATATGGCTTGTAGATCCTGACATAGGGTAGAGGGGTCCTAGAACGAAAAGAATTACAGTCCAAGTAGAAGAACATTAAAGCTTGATGATTGATAGTTTTGTATTTAATAGGGTTTTCAGGATCATTCCAAGCTCTAAATTACTCCCACATTTCTTTTTTTTTCTTTGAGAATACTCAGCAAAACAAAAGGTCAAAGGTTTCTGGGGCTGTCTACTGACCTTGCTTTTTGTTTTGTGCATGTTATTCAGCAATTTGTTTTAACTTAGTCTTTGACTTTTTAACTTTTGTAATGTGCAGAGCATGTCTTCGATTGTATTTTGTCCTAAAATATACAATATAGAACCAAGCCAGTAACACATACATTTTGAAACATACAAAAACGCTACTGACAGTTCTGATTAACTTTAAATGCTCCACTGAGAAATGCATTCTATAACATTACAATAACATTGTTGTAATAGCCGCAAAATGAATTTGACATGATGATATGGCTGGCATTTGAAGAAAGACAAATTAAGATTCAAGAGTTCAACTTACTTGGGCTATGGGGAGTCAAAACGCCTGTAAATTAGACAAAAACAAAGCAAAAGTGCACAAGTAAACAAACTGATTGAACCAGAGAACGCTAAAGATTTAACGTAAAGCTTATCATCATATGTTGTTTCACAAGATATGTCCAAGCCAAAGTCAATATGGGTAATGGTCGTTATAAACAGACACCTTGACCAGTTGTGTCCAGGAAACATGAGTGTTGCTCTCGCCTTCTCTATAGTAGGGCGACCACATTGCTCAGAGAGGATGTAAGTGCAGGTGGTGTGGTCACCCTCTGTGATCTTACCAATATAAGTGCAACCTTTTGATCCATGGTCAACCCGGAAAGCCCATCGCCCGGGTACATTGACATTGCTGCTCAGGCGGAAATTTGACTTGTTGCCTGTTGCGCTGTCAGAGAATGATCCAGGGATGGAGAAATGATGAATGGAGTCAACTGTGTCATAGCCAGCCTGAAAAAAAAAATCAAGCTTATTTTTGTGTTGTATTATGAAAAACCTGTCTGTAATATTCTGCAGTCTTTATTTATTTTTTCTTACAGAATTTGAACAAAAAAAAAGATGTATTTCCAAAATGATGCGTAGCTAGCTCTGACCTGTACGCTGTACTTTGTTGCAGCTATTATCCCATAATTCATCAGGACAAATGAGTAGTTTCCACCAGAGATCAAGACTGCTTGGGCAGTGGTTTCCTGGGGGGAGGGTTATAGTAATTCACAATATGAGATGCTTATATTTTTTAGGGTGTTACAACATTTAGCACAAGTTGACTTACCGTTCTTGAAATTGGAAAGTAGGCCACTTCATACCATGTTGCAACAAAGACCCAGTTGGCATTAAATTTCAGTCTTGGGAAATACTGGTTTATGTCCTGTGTAGCTTGTTGGAGGATACTGCCGCTGGTGAATTGGTCGTAGTAGATCTGACCTCTCTGCCTGTTATCGAGATCTGCCCAGAATGGAGCGATGATGTCTCTTGGTCCATTCATGGGAAACTTATCAGCTATGTATTTACTCCATGGATGGTCAAATGTCAGGTGTCCGTTCTGGTTGACCTTAAA
>NW_024615275.1:0-3110 GCF_008729295.1 Plectropomus leopardus
GGACAACAAAGCATCTGTTTGTCTAATACAACATAAAGAAGGAAACCCCTCTCACCTGCTTGAATGGCATTATTTGCTTTTTATAAGCACTGCAGCAACAGTTTTCTTTGTTCCCACCTGGGTCCTTTACTTCCTTCTGATCTCTCACCTGAAAACAACTCTCCATTGTAGCCTTAATAGGCCAATGGACATAAAACAAGACACACAAAAACATCAAAAGTATTTATGTTTCAATATGTTGATGCTCATTTGTCCTGACAGCTTTCTGTGTTTATTCTCCACCACTTTGGTAAGAGTTGTGCATGATAGGAAAACAAGATGCCAAAGCCAAGTGAGCATTTAAAGTGTCTGAGAAATGGATGGATTTAGGCCATTTTCATCTGCATCATGTCTCATTCAAGAGCAGACAATTCACATAGTGAATGACAGAGACCTTTAACTCTTTTACCTCCAAACTCATCAACCTCACTTCTTTTCCATAACTGCTCAGTAAAAGATGTCTTTTTACATTTTGATTGGCATATTTTTGTGCAGTGTTATGAGCTTGGCTCTTCTTTCTTTGGTTATCTGTTGAAGTAGAGCAGCTTAATTGATATCTGTTAACCTGCAGGTTAGGCGAACTGAATATTTTTAATTTATGGTGGAATACTGTACTACACCTAAACAATTACAGTCTGTTGAGCATTTGTATTTATGTATACAAAATTTATGTATGTATTTATTAGCCATGAGATGTGCCATACTAAGTGGAATTCACTGACATGACGTTGCGCAATACGTACCTTGCCCTACACTGATCATCTCACCCGTTTCTTATAGAGTTTCTATATGAGCCAATGAAATAAGTCACTAATCCAGGTGGTTTCAGCTGATTGCAGAAGCTTATCAGTGCACATTTATAGTTGTAAGAATGAATAAATATACATGCATGATGTTATTTAGTACACAGAGTTGATGGGCCACCATTCAAGCTGCTGTTTCTGATGTTGCTTTTAATGAAAGCTTTGCTCCCTTCATTTATACAATCCAGTTCCACCTGTTTCTAATTATTTTTCTATTATTTTTTAATAACAGAGTAGGGCATGATATTCTACTTGGCCCATACATGCTATGCTATCTTTTTTTTTTTTTTTTTTGGTAGATTATGTTGGGTACAGCCAAACAAAGACACGAAAGGGACATGGGACGACATGTCGGTCAAAATCAAACCACTGTTAAGCCTTAGTACATTGGGTGCATGCTTTATCAGGTGAACTACTGGGATGCCCCAGTATCCAATATGTTATGAAGAGCAGATTTTCTGAAGCTCTTCACACCTTAAGTTATTCTTATGGATCTTTCCCCTTAACAAACTAATAGTTTTATAAATGTGTGGATATACTGTTCAGTGTTGTACACAGACACTTCACAAGTGTTGTCACTTAACACAGATTAGAATAAACTAGTTCACAGTTGACAAATGTAATTTTGAACTAAATTCACATTCACAAAAATGAAGTAGAATGAAATGAAAGGAAATTATTTAAATTTTCTTTTTTTATTATGAAGATAAAATCAAATCATTATTTAACTGCAGACATTTCCTGAGACTGGTGGTACCTGGCAAGCACAACTTGCATACTAATGTGAGAATTTTTTTCCCCATTGGCGTCTGTATTGATTTACCTACAAAACCCCTGGCAAAAAATGAACTGGAGTCCGGAGTAATGTTACCAGTAGCTGTGTTGTCTGAACTATCAGTTGCACCTGCCATGCTGGTGTTGTGATTGTTTCCTCATCAGTGTTTCCCCTCACCTTAATCTGAACCAGATCTTTTCATTTACTTAACCACAGAGGGGACGCCATGCATTTTATCAGAAGGGAAACCCTAATTTACAAGGAAACAGACTTGAACACAATACCAGCATGCTAGGTGCAATAAATCTTTGTGCGCTGCAAAACACAGTGCATGAGCGTGGTTAACTGTCACAAGAGTGAACAGCACTGATGCACACATAAACAGATGTGCTCAGTTCACCATCCACCAAAAACATGAGCATGCACAAATCTCCACTGCATTGGAAATCTAATACTTTGTTAGAATGGCAATACAAAGACAGTGTTGAGATCCATCATAAGTGATCACCCACAGTGTAGTTTATTTACTAAAACCTCAGGTGGTGGATGCACATTTGTCATTTATATTATTACTGACTATAAACACTGCAGTAATGCAGAAACACCACAAACCCCCAGTATTAACCTACATAAACCTATGACTATGAGATTGTAACTTTTCAGACCAATACTGCAATGGGCCTTTTACACCGGGGTCATTTTCACATATCATAGTTTCTCAGGGTCCTGGCGTTGTGCATGCTGGCTTAATGTCAGCTTTTTGGGGCACTTGAATAAAACAAGCCATTATCAATGATATTGGTAACACCTGAAAAAGGCCTGTTGCAATTTGAATTCTGATTGCTTTATGTTTAGTTTTTTTGAATACACTCCAGGTCAGTATTAGTGATTTAAATATCATCAAACACCTAGAAAGCGCAACAGTTAACTTTTTAAAATTATTTTTCAAACCAATCAGCCAGAGGGAAGTCAGCATGACATACTGCTGATGAGTCGCCTCTGTTAATATAAAACTAGCTTAATGATATCTGATGGATGCCCTGTAAATGACTCTGTTTACAACATTTCATACTAGCAGCTTGAGCTAACATTAGCATCACAAACTGACAGGAAGAGCTGCTTCACAGCCCCAAATTCTGCAAGATTCAGAGCTTTTATGGTAATACCCTTAAATAATATGCTATTCAGACTACTGTTTATTATCTGACAGTTGCAAGTCATTTACATTTGTCAACTAAAGCCTAACTGAGAATGACATGATGCAGACAGCACTCTGTTAGTCAGTTCTGAGAAGAAAATAAATCACAGACTCTAGTCTGGCATCAGCATGCATGGACATTGGCAGGAATATGCATGTGAAAAATGAAGAAAACCGAGTTAGAGGAGCACTTCTTGAAACCTTAAGCAGATCAAAGGCAGGTGCAAAATGCCCACTACAATGTTTTTAAGAAGTGCCAGCAAGTAAATGATCCCCCTCTAGGTATGGAAGCATT
>NW_024615276.1:0-1004 GCF_008729295.1 Plectropomus leopardus
ATGTGAGTTCCTGGCTGGTTCTGGTCCTCCACAGTCCTCTCCATCAGTTTCTGATTTAATCTGTTGAGTTGAGCTGCTGGCTGGAGGCTCTGCCTCTCTGTTCTCCTCAGTTTGAGTCTGATGAAGCTGTGAGGACTGACCACCGACACACTGATGGTCTCTGAGACGTTCATACAAAGTGAATCTTTGGTCACAAACACTGCAGCTGAAGCTGTTGTCTCCTTTGTGGGTTTTCATGTGTTTGTATAAAGTTCCACTCTGTGTAAAACATTTCTGACAAACTGAGCAGCTGAATGGTTTCTCTCCTGTATGCGTTCTAATATGTCTCTTTAGAGTCCCAGCCTCTCTGAAATCTTTACCACACACGCGACATTTAAATGGTTTCTCTCCTGTATGAATTCTAATGTGTATCTTCAGTTTTCTATTTTGTTTAAAGACTTTGCCACAAAAAGAACACTTGAAAGGTCTCTCTCCTGTATGAATCGCCTTGTGATTCGTTAGACTCTGATGCCCACTAAAAGCTTGGTCACACAATCTGTAACTGAAAGGTTTCTCTGCCATATGAGTTCTCATGTGTGCCTTCAGACATCTTTTGTTGTCAAATCTTTTCCCACACTCTGAGCAACTCAATGGTTTCTTACTGACAGTGACCTGATCATTTTTCAGAGAGTTTAAACCTGACTGAGGTTCTCTGGTCTCCCTCCAATCACCACTGTCATCAGTCTCAGGTTCAGAAGAGTCTCCAGTCTTGTCCTCAGTGTCTGGTTGTAAATGTTTATCTGTCTGTGAGTTCCTGGCTGGTTCTGGTCCTCCACAGTCCTCTCCATCAGCTTCTGTTTCCATGTGTTGAGTTGAGCTGCTGGCTGGAGGCTCTGCCTCTCTGTTCTCCTCAGTTTGAGTCTGATGAAGCTGTGAGGACTGACCACCGACACACTGATGGTCTCTGAGACGTTCATACAAAGTGAATCTTTGGTCACAAACACTGCAGCTGAAGCTGTTGTCTC
>NW_024615277.1:0-3251 GCF_008729295.1 Plectropomus leopardus
ACACCACACAATATCTTAACTCCCAGATTCCCAGCCATTCTTGCATATTCATTCACTTTATCCTATTCACAAATTTCCCTGGTGCCCCGATATGTATGTACACGCATGTACACAAACAAACACACACTGATCATGATTTTGCACTAAATAGGCCCTGTTTTAACTTTGAAGCTGTTATATCTTTTTGACAAGTCTATATGAGTAAAGCTAATCAGACAGTTAGACACAAAATTCATGTCATGAAAATATTAGTGGCCCACACTGATTATCTGTATTTCGTATGTGTGTGAAACACAGTGTTGTGGCTGGAGTGCTACCTGATGTATGGCGTGTTTCCAGGGATGTGGTATTTTGCCCCAGCATCAAAGTGCTCCTCTGTACGCCTGGTAGGTGGGCAGATGCCTTGGTATTTTGTCCTTTAAAATGAAATAAAAAACAAAGACATGACTTCTGGAAAGTTTTTCAGCCTAAAATAGTGTTTTCTTTCCCTTAAATTTTATGTATCCACTGCGTGTCATCTCAGCATGTGTGCTCTTTTTCCAACAACACCTCGCACACAGACACACAAACACACAGACACACACAGAGACACAGAGACACACAGACACACACACACATACACACACGCACGCACATTCGCACACACACACAGACAGCGTAAATGCCAGCCAGTATTACTGCGGTCTTCTACTGTTACGATGGAGGCACTTGACTTAATATGTTGAGTGTGACATTAAGCACCCATTACCAATTTTCCATAATAGTAATATGAAAGAGGTCGCTCATAGTGATCATCTGAATCTGCTGCTTCCCTTGGCTGCACTGAGCTTTTAGTTTAGCTCATTATTAGCTATCCAGGCTGCAACTTCATTGTTTTGGTTTACTCTTTAAAAGCCAACTGTACACAACCCGCTCTGTGCCAAATGTCAGACAGACACAAGGCGGGCTTCCATTAACTCTAAATTGCGCAAATTAAAATAGGGAACACAAATTGTGGAAGGGACACACGTCAATTCTGATAAAACTCCCATGTATTGCAAAAAAAGTTTTTATGCTTGCATGAGGTGGTATTTCAGGCGATTCGAAAAAGCCATATTTCATAAAACTGCAGTGGAAACAATTTTTTGCTGATGTGTAACAATGGGTGGCAGTATTGCGACTTAATGGATGTCAACCGCCATTAAACCCAAAGAAGATGAAAGTCACATGACATTCTACAAAACATAACTCAGTATGTGCAGACGGAGGAAGAGACCGAAATCTTCTTCAGTCTTATACAAAACAAAGAAATTATGGCAATGTTACATTGGCTTTATTGAGTGGCTGAAATAGAAATAATGTTTTGGACATCCATCACCATGGTTATTGGAATGTTATCGCAAGAGGAAAGTCAAGTAGCATCGCAAGAGAAGTTGCATAACATCACTCAATGGAAACATAGTCATCTAGCAATTGTGTTTGATTAAAATTTTAAAAATATCACCTAATTTTTGCGCAAATCTGTAATGGAAACCCACCTACTGTAAGGTACCAACTGGTAAATGTAGTGAAGCATTTATCAGATACAGAGCCAGATATTTGAAGGATGTGGAGACCAAAAACAGAACTAAAAGAAAGTGATTATTGGACTGTCATTCATCAGATGACAAACATGTATGATGATTGGTTAGCAAATCTGGGCAAATAAGTTGACCATATCACTTTAAAATGACAATGTTGTGTTCACAACTTGTTTCCATTGTTCTTAGTGGCCACGAAAATATAAAATAAAATAAAATTTAGAATAAAGTAAAAAAATAGTTATCGCATTTTCTTCGCACGTCTAAAGATTCAAACAATTGCTAGCAGGTTAACTTGTTTTGGCACAAAGACTGCAGTAGCTTTTTACAGTTTTTACATGAGCATTGTCTTCTAATCTAACTCTCAGCAAAAAAAGTGAATAATCACATTTTCCAAATGCCAAACTATTCTTTGATGTGAAATATCTTGTAAGTAAGATCAAGCCTGTGCATAAAAGCCCACCTGAGGTACCACCACTCAGCGTTGTAGCGATCTGGAGGTGTACGTCCACTGAACACACCCCACCTCCACTGGTCAATAAGGTAGCCAAAAGGAAGGAAGGCTATCCTCTCCAGAGCCATCTTCAATAGGTAGTTAGTATCAGTTTCTGGAGAAACAAAATACAGGAACACAATTTTTTAAACATTTCATGACAACTAAGATAACGAAGAATTAAGCTAAATAAATATTAGAAATCCATCCACATTGGTTCCATGTGAATGTATTTCAGTTTTTTTCTGTTGCAGTAATTTTACCAATGTCATTTGTCACACTATCCAGCAGATGAATGGTTTGCAGATGTTTGGGTGTAGACACAGAGAGAGACAAAACATCGCCAATAGCCTCATGAAAACCAGGATTGGCTCCGTCACGGTAGCCCACAGGCTGGTCCTTGTACTGCAGGTAGTACTGGATATGCCCCATTTCATGGTGTACTACAAACAGCTGCTCCATTGTTACTGCCGTGCACTGCTTTATCCTAAAGAGGATGAAATTACTTTTTTTTCAAGCAGTTTTGTCAAAAAGATGAGCAATGAAGTTGGCAATGAATTAAGGTTAACTATGAATCAATTCTTACTACATTCATTAATTTTACCTAAAGTCTTTGCGGTTCATAAAATCCATGGCATAAGGATGGCACACCACCTCTCGACCTTCAGGCTTCACCAGCATGGATTCATCCCAGAACTCATCAGGCATCTTCTCTAAACCCAAAGACGTGAAGAACTCCTCAGCAACCCGAAACATGTGTGTGGCATTATAGCCCTGTGGAGAGAAAATAATCAAATGACAATTTAGCTCTATACTATCTGATAAAACTAACAGGAAGTAGACGAAGAGTTGGATTTATAAGATCTGTCATTTGTAGCCACTGTCTACAAAACCAGTAGAATGTTGTTGTTTTTTTGTTTGTTTAACTAAAATTCATCCCAGTGGTGTGAAATCTTTTCCTCATACTTACTTGTTTGACCATTTCATCAGTAACATCCAAGTTGGGTTTGTCAGGAAATGGGGTCATCATGTTGTAAATATTGTCCCAGGTCTGGGCCCACATATTTCCTGAGAGGGAGGAAGAAAACACACTTAAGCAACAATTTTTAACTTCATCAGCTCAGAAGCACAGTGGGAAATGCATACACAAAATGACATGGTGTGTTGGCACTTTGATGCTGTTTTGTCCCTGCCATGTG
>NW_024615278.1:0-2928 GCF_008729295.1 Plectropomus leopardus
TGGCCAAGCTGGTGAAACACTTTGGCTGGACTTGGATAGGTGCTGTCAATTCAGATTCAGACTATGGAAATAATGGCATGGCGTCTTTCCTGGAAGCAGCACATAAAGAGGGAATCTGCGTGGAATACTCAGAAGCGTTCTATCGAACAAACCCACGTAGCAGAATCCAGAGAGTGGCAGATGTTATCCGGAGGTTTCTGCCATTGATTGTGCTTTTGAATCCTGTGCTAACACTAACCTCCTGCACACTTGACCACATTTTTTTTCATTAAATTAATTATAGATATGAGATGGAAGGTTTACTTTTATGTTAGTGGAAACGTGGATATTCATCTCAATTTCATCATGTTCATTTCAAATTTCAAAAGTATCTCATGGTTTTGGTGTTAACTATCTTAAATCATATTTAGAGTATTCATTTTATACATGTATTTTTATCTATTAAAAAATAACGTTCTATAATTTCTTGTCAGGTCAACAGCTATGGTTGTTGTGGCATTTACATCCTCTGGGGACCTAAGGATCCTGCTGGAGGAGCTGTCACTCAAGCCCTCTCCACCTCGCCAGTGGATAGGCAGTGAGTCCTGGGTAACTGACCCAGACATGCTGAGGTTCAGCTTTTGCGCTGGAGCCATTGGAGTTGGTATTGAGAAATCTGTCATCCCAGGTCTGAGAGACTTCTTGCTGGATCTCTCTCCCTCTACAGTGTCTGCCTCTCCGTTGCTGACTGAGTTCTGGGAGAATGCTTTCAACTGCAGGCTGGGAAAAAGTGAGACAGTTGTACTGATTTTTAATATAAAAGGCACTTACATTAAAGTCTGTGTGGTTGTGCCTTGCTTTTTGATTGTCTGTGTGAGTGGAGCTTCCTGTGTTAAATTATCCCCATATGTTTTAAGGCGAAACCCCAGATTAACAGTGAGATTTATTCTTCCATTCCTCACTTCATGAGGTGATTTCTGTGTTTTGTGCAAACTTTGCTGGAGTGGATTCACAATGTCAACACTAAAACCTTATACAAAAGCATACAGTATAGATCTTCTCCAGGGCCAATGGGTTTCATAGAGATTGAAAATTGTATAGTAGTATGTATTATAAATGTTATTATGTGTGCAGTTATTATGCTTTTGTCCTGACAACAGTCTCTCTTTAAAAAAAGATGTAAACACATTATAACAGATAATGTCAGTATGCAATTAGAAGAGAAATACATTTTTTTCCCTTTATAAATAGGTGTAATGACTCATTGGTATTAACACAAGCTGGTACACATGAAAGTTAAATAATAATTTACATTATAATGTAACTGTCAAGGCTCACTAACACCTGCCTCCATCTCTGTGTGTTTTAGGTGCAGCCACAGACACGACTGTGTGTGATGGAACTGAAAACATACAAACACTCCAAACCCCGTACACTGACACATCTCAGCTGCGAATAACTAACATGGTGTACAAGGCTGTTTATGCAATAGCACATGCCATCCATAATGCTGTGTGCCAGAAAACTAATGCTACAACTCAGTGTTACAAATTCACCAGGATAGAGTCCAAAGAGGTCAGTCACAACAAACATGTGAACACCCAAATGTTCTTTTTTGCTATAATATGAAATTAAATTTTATTCATTTTACATTTTACATTCATTTTGACCTAATGTAAATTTCTCTCCCTCACTGTCTAACTCAACCTCATCTTAACAGGTTCTTAGTCAACTGAGGAAAGTAAATTTTTCCCAGAATGGTTATGATGTGTCATTTGATGCCAACGGAGATCCTGTGGCCACATACGAGCTGGTTAACTGGCAGAAAAGTGAGAGTGGGAGCATTGGGTTGGTGACAGTAGGGCGCTATGATGCATCACTGCCAGTGGGCCAGGAGTTCAGGATCAACAGGAAGCTCACCTGGGTGAATGGTGGCACACAAGTAAGAAAGTAAAGGAAAGTAAGGAATTTGTTGACATAAGATGCATGTGTTAAAAGAAATAGTAAGAAAGGAGTAGGGATATGACTTCTACCTATTCCTTTTTGGACACTGGAGTTTTGTTTTGTTTGTATGTTTATAATATGTTTAAATTTTCTTTGATTCAAAATAAAGTCATGCATTCATTCATTCAAACCTAAATTTATAATTATTTCTCATGTCCATTATGACCTTGAATAAACCCATAACTAAATCCACTCTCTTGCTGAGCTGCAACTGAGGCATTGCAACAAAAACACAGAATTTGTGCTTAAAAGACCATGGCTGTTGAAGATAACCACTTGATTTCTCAAACTAAGACTGCCAAAGCCTCATTTCATCCCCTGATGAACTAATAAATGTATTCTTAGACAAAAATTCTGATCATTCCCACTTACATTGAGCTAGTTTTAAGATAGGATTTCTTTAAAGCCAGATTACAAAAAGGAGGGATGGTTACACAATGACTACCAACACTTTCAGTATACATACTGACACAGTGAGTAAGACGGACTTGAAAAATGTGAACCTATCCTTCAGTCCCCTGATTTTTTGCATACCTGAATAAGTGAAATTAATTATTTCTCTCTGCCAGGTGCCTGTGTCAGTGTGCAGTGACAGCTGTCCTCCAGGGACTCGTAAAGTTCTACAGAAAGGAAAACCCATCTGCTGTTATGATTGTATACCATGTCCCGAGGGAGAGATCAGCAATGACACAGGTACTTTTTGTTTTAATGAATATCTAAATCAAATACACACCTGTCAAAAACCCTCTATTTTTCTTCTTCTTCTTCTTCTTCTTCTTCTTTTTATTTTACAGATTCCCCTGATTGTTTCTCTTGTCCCAAAGAGTTCTGGCCTAATGCTGAGAAAGACACTTGTCTCCCAAAGCCTGTAGAGTTTCTTTCCTTCAGCGAGGTCCTGGGAATCATCCTGACTGTATTCTCAGTCGGTGGTGCCTGTCTTGCCAT
>NW_024615279.1:0-312 GCF_008729295.1 Plectropomus leopardus
AAATTTTGATTCTGACTTTCTAAAAAACATGGGGAGAAGGCAATGAACAAAACATGGCCGGAAAATGAGAAAAAAAGTTAAACTACTGGAAAAAATCCGACCTATTTGCTCAGGTTTCAAAGGGTTAATTATATATTCAATATTATGTTACAGAAAAAAGAAGTTTTTAGCCCTTTTTGGGGCCATTTTCCTGTTTTTTGTTTGTCTGCTGTTGTTGTTTTTTTCTGTCTTTGCCAGAATAAAAATACTGTAAAAGTAACAAAACTGGGTACAAAACAGTTTTTACTCTAAAATTTTGAAAGTCAAAATCAA
>NW_024615279.1:375-1302 GCF_008729295.1 Plectropomus leopardus
TGCAAGCTGAATTTTCAGCCTTTTTTATTTTAACAATACCTTCCAGAAATCCTCACTAACAACCAAGTGATTGAAAATAAAAAAGGCTGAAAATTCAGCTTGCAAGAAAAAAAGAAATGTATCTGAAAAATGCTGCAGTTGTGTGGGTGGATATTTAGGCCCAGTTTGTGCCTCCTGCAAAAATCCCTTCTTCATATTTTAGACTGCAGTCAAATCTCAGAAATATTCCTCAAAAATAAAAAGAAGTTTTGTTTTTTTAAACTCTAGTTAACTTAAAAAAAATGCTGATTTTAACTTCTATTTATGACATGTTGACGACTTCCTTCTTACATTTTTTATTCTGAAGACTTTTCCTCTGCTTTTTCGGTTTCGCATTTCTTTAACTTGACGCAGCCCCCTCACTGCGGCTGCGCACTGGAGCGTGCAGCTGAGACGCAGCAGAGAACAAAATTACAACTAAACAGCGACATCTGCTGCACGAGATCCGTGCACGCTGCACTCCAGGGGAGAAAGTTTGAAGAAACGTTGACCTCAGTTAAACTCAGACACCTAAGTGATGCTGCAGGCTGTTTCCACCAGCTGGACCCCAAATCCTGGTCCCACAAAGACCTGTGCAAATTTTGATTCTGACTTTCTAAAAAACATGGGGAGAAGGCAATGAACAAAACATGGCCGGAAAATGAGAAAAAAAGTTAAACTACTGGAAAAAATCCGACCTATTTGCTCAGGTTTCAAAGGGTTAATTATATATTCAATATTATGTTACAGAAAAAAGAAGTTTTTAGCCCTTTTTGGGGCCATTTTCCTGTTTTTTGTTTGTCTGCTGTTGTTGTTTTTTTCTGTCTTTGCCAGAATAAAAATACTGTAAAAGTAACAAAACTGGGTACAAAACAGTTTTTACTCTAAAATTTTGAAAGTCAAAATCAA
>NW_024615280.1:0-3153 GCF_008729295.1 Plectropomus leopardus
AAACACTGCTGTTTACAAAACCTGAATTGAGAATGGCTGTCCCCTACCAAAAATAGTTTGTATTTTGTCTTTGTCTCCCCTGCAGATCTTCAGCCAAGCTAACACCCCTCTGAAGCGTTGGCTGCTCAACTTCGCTGCCAAGAGAAAAGGTGCTGAAGTGAGCAGTGGGATCATTCGTAGCGACAGCTTCTGGGACAAAATCTTCTTCAGTAAGATTCAGGTAAATAGTGTTTCTTTCTCTTTCTTCTGTTATACAAGATGGTGATATCCTGTAACATCACCATCACAACATACACACTCAATTTAATACCACCTCTGTTGATTTCATTCATTTCTGTGCCTTTGTACATGCATGTGTGTGCATCTCACTACCCTTCAGACATTTTTAACTGTCTGACATAAAGACTGATGACACAAGTTTGTCATACCTGCTTGATGCTCACTGACTGCGTTGTTTTTGTATCAGCAGTTCTCTGTTTTTGTTGTTTCTATTAAAAAAGGGCACACCCTTTAGGTCAATATCTGTAAGGTATCTAGTGCCAATACCCTGAAAAAACAACATAAAAAACATCTTCAATGCTCAAAAACTTAGCTCACCTACTTCATTTGAACTGCAGGGGTGGTTTGGTTATATTTTTTCATCAGTGACCACACAGCCCACTAACTTTTATGAGATTGTAAGTCAAAGACAGATACGTGACTCATTTTTCCAGCTGAGCCCAATCCATACTTATTCAATCAATCATAGATTCAACCTTTATTCAAATCTCTCATTTACAGTCATGGTGAGACTAAAACACACCAAAATTAATTAACAAGGAGTCAAAAAAGTAAACAACAACAAAACACAGTAAGACACTATTAAAAAGCTGATTAGTTTGTATTAATGCCTTTAAAATGACATAAATCTACAACTGTGCTAAGTTTTAATATGTGTTGTAAACTGTTCCAAGTGTGTACACCACCGACACTGACAGCAGTTTTTCACAATTCAGTGGTTACATGCAGTACATCAAGCATGATCAAATCACTTGAACAGATCAAATAATGACTATGAGATGAGTTAAACAAAGGAGTGATATTTGAAGGCATGTTGCCATTTAGGGATTTATATATAAATAGAAGCCAATGCCGTGTCAAACCAGTGAGAAGAGCACAAAGTAAAAACAATACATAAAGACTCCAATGTACTGATAATGTGTTTCCTCTCTGAACAGGCCAGCCTTGGAGGAAGACTGAGGATGATTATAACGGGAGCAGCACCTACGTCACCTACTGTCCTGGGATTTCTCAGAGCAGCTCTGGGATGTCAGGTCAGACACGCACAGACACATGCACATGCACGCTCGTGTGTACAAAAAAAACATTACAAAATATCTGCTTGTTTTGTTCTATTTTAATCATATACCCATAAGTGTGTGTATGTGTGTGTTGATTTATATATTTCATGTATAGTATATATTTTAAATATTAAAATCACTCTAAATTAAAAATAGAAAAATAAAAAAAATACGACATTCATCAATGAGAATGTGAGGTTACTCTGGTACAGATGGATGCCTCTCAGCACATGAAGAATGTTATGGTGGGCTGCAGAGGATGCATGGATCAGGTTTTCTGGGTTTTTAAAGGCTCATTGAAAAAATGATGGTTTTTGTACTGAAGACATCAGTAATAATAAGGATACTCACTAATATATCCAGTGGTGGAAGAAGCCTTCAGTACTTTTATTTAAGTAAAAGTACTCATACCACACTGTGAAAATACAAGTAAAAGTTCCACTTTGAAAATTTTACTTAACTGAAACCTGGAGCATCACTTTTCTTGTGCTGCTTTCAGATGACTTTCACAAGTATTTAAAGTATTTCAATCCTGAGCAATCTGGTGAGATTCCTCTGAAACAAACAAAAAAAAAAGTGAAAAAAGCAATGACCAACTTGATAATAAATGTTGCATGAATTGCAAGAAATTAGCAGATTAAGGAAATGATTAATAATATAGAGATAATCTCAGGGAAACCAAGGGAAAGCTACATTGTAATTGTAATTATATGTTTGAAATTATGTTGCAAATTATTATACATTTGCAGGTAATTTCCTTGTTTTTGTTTGTTTTGTTGTTGTCTAAGTTTTTAACTGTCTGAAATTTTTTAAAACTAATTTTCAGGTATAATTGGGTTTTTTTTTTGCTCATTTCTTGCTAATTTGGGGGTAATTATATTAGATTTTTATTCAATGGTCCAAAAAAGGTTTGGTATCAGTTTGTCCATGTAAAGCCAATTTGTGTTACACTTTTAGAAATTCCAGACTTCAAGACTTCTATAGCATGTCTTTTAGTATGAAAATTATTGTGAATTGTATAACATGAGAGCAGCTATTTCATATGATGAACATGAACATGGTTCCATGTTATATGGGAATCAATTAAGTGGGTAAATCACTTTCATAAAAAGTATTAGCCATTCACAGCATGGTATTATTAGCCAATCACAGCACAGTATTATTAGCCAATCACAGCACAGTATTATTAGCCAATCATAGCACAGTATTATTAGCCAATCACAGCACAGAGAGCAAAACATATCTTGGGCATGTGTGTGACTGATGACATCATAGCATTCTATGATGTCATCTATGATAAAATAAAGACATCACAGAATGCTTTTATGACATCAGCAGGGCATAAGTATATGTATAACCCTGTGTCCTGAGTCACTCTCTTCATTTTCGTACAGAGGCTCTTTTATGAGTGAGGACGAAGTTTCAACCCAAAGTTTTTATCTGACCCCATTGAGACAACACATTCCATCTGCTGTATTTTTGAAGTGTTCTCGTGACAGGACTGTACATCAGTGACAGAACTGTTCATCTGTGACAGGACTGTACATCTGTGACAGGACTGTACATCTGTGACAGGACTGTACATCTGTGACAGGACTGTTTATCAGAGACAGAACCTTTAAAATATACCCACAAAAAAATGGAACGAGGGAGGAAGAACAGGAGGTTCGGTGGCTCCTACACCCCGCGTGACCAAGGGAGGCCCCAGGGCCCCTTCACCCCGCAAAATCAAGGGAGGCCTCAGGTCCCCTTCACCCCACAGATTGAAGGGAGGCCCCAGGTCCCCTTCACCCCACAGATTCAAGGGAGGCCC
>NW_024615281.1:0-2450 GCF_008729295.1 Plectropomus leopardus
AATTAGTTGTGAGCATCTTTTTGCTTACCTCCTCCATTTTTGTAGCAAAGGTAAGGAAACCTCCACACGTTGCCCAGACCGACAACATTTCCCGCCACAGCCAGGAGAAACTCCACCTTACTGGCCCAGTGTCCTCTCTCCTCCACCTTCACTTGCTTGTGTTTTCTTGTATATTTTTTATCTGACATTCCCAAAGCTCAGTCTAAACTTGATTATCCTTGTGTCTTGGTCTTTTCAGCCTTTATATTTACTATTCATGTGTCATGTAATGAGCAACTCCTTGATAGTTACTCAGTTCTCAGTTAAAATGAATAATTTCCAGGCAACAAACAACAAAAACACTGCTTTTAGTTACAAAATGTCAGTGTGGCAAATCATTGCCTTTCCAGCCAGGATTGTGCCACCACAAATGGATATTTTTAGCCAAAACGTGATTTTTTTCCTTTAAAACCAATTGGTTTTGGTGTAATTGGCTGAAATTGCTGACCTAAAGCAGAGAGGACCACAGCACAGTTTTGGTAAAACATTCCCAAAATTTCAGTCTGAATAACTTGATCATCCTCTACCTACATGCTACATTCACCACTAATACTGTCATCTAATGAGCAGGCGGAGCATGAACTACAACCTATAAAGAAACTCTTTAGAAAATCATAACTTATTCTGAAAAATAATGATGAATATTGATGACATTTGGTCAGATGTCTTTTTCTTTATTCTAAAAATGAATAAACAATTTTTAAGAAATGTCTTTTCTTGTGGTGTAGCTCCTCATGCCTTGCTTTCAATCCTGTTGTTCAAGTGAGGTGCAGCCTGTTGGTTTCTTATTATGTTCTTCTTGATACGTCCATTGATGATCATTGTGATCACATTGTGATGTGTCCATTCAAAATTCAGTTGTGCAACATCTGCATACCATCCTTAACTTCTATGTTCTGGATTATACGATATGTTTGTGTACACATTCATACACAATTGAAATTGTTTTTTTTTTATTTTGGATGTTGAAATTGTTTGTTGTTTCACTGATTGTAGGACATTGAGAGGAGACAAATGCATTTATTAATATCTCTACAACACTTGCAATTATTTACACTTCCAAGTATCCATGACCAGTGAGACATTGCCAAATCGTAGTTGTTGCGCCAAATCGTAGTTGTTGCGCTTGTGATGGCGTTTCATTTCAGCTGGAGGTGAATGGTTACAGAACTTCCTCTCTGATGGGCTGCAGCTCAGTTTCTCTCTTTTGCGTCAGTGAGTAGTCAGGATCTGATTGGCACAGATGATGTAAACGCTAAAAATAAAGAGAAATATTCATCAAACATTTTCAGTTAAGATATGACAAAACTTATAAATGACCTGAAGAAAATATGTAAAAGAGGATCTATGTCATTATTTTTGGTTTTGTGTTATGTTGTGGACTTTGTTTAGGGGGATTTCTGTTTGTGTTTTCCTTGTTTCTTGTTACTCATGTTCTGTTTCCTGTTTTATTTTTGTATTGTCATGCCTCATGTAATTTCTGGTATACTTCTTGTGTGTTTCTCTGATTGGTTTCACCTGTCTTTTGTTGGTCTCGTTCGCTCCCCCCTTGGGTTATCTGCCACACGACTGTTAGCCAATCCCTGTGTTATCACCTACTCCAGCTGTGTGTGGTTGTCCTGATTAGTTCCCTGAACATATATGTACCTGTGTGTTTCCTTCTGTTTCCTGTCAGTTTGTCTGTTATCCTCCCTGTGTTCACCTGTGTGTTGCTGCTGCCTTCACCCAGGTTCTTTGTTGTTATCCTGGTTTGTTTCAGTTTAGTTTATTAGTATTTCATTTGTACTTTGTATTTTTGGTCACTTGCTTATATTCAGCATGAAAGCTCACTTTTTGTTTGTACATCTAGATGCTTATTTTGTTTTGTGTTTGGGTCCGAATCCAATCTCAACACGAGACAATCTGGAACAAATGACTTTAAGTTGGTTGCATATGTAATTATTTAATCATGAAAATTACACTCTGAAAAATGAATCTGGACATTTTGCAGATCTAAAGACCCTTGTTTGAACATCTTCAATACATTTTAAATACATCTTAAATAACAACAACAATAAAAACAAATTTTGGTCCACAACCAGTTGGACTGAGGCATAACTGTTTGATGTTAGAATTGTCTAATAAGACCTTAAAAAGTGTTGATTTCTTTCTCATTATATTGCACTATACCAATTCTTGAACTTATAATCACAATCATTGACACAGTTGTCTCACCTGACTGAGGTTCCCAGTCCCAGTTCCCAGTTTATACAGCGCCCATCCCGGCACAAGCAGGATGGAGGAGAGGGCCAGTACCCAGCCCAACACGTATGCCCAGGTTGGGTACACGTACCAGCGATTAAAGGTCAAAGGCTCGTACACAATTAAAGAACATATAAAAGAGCCCTGAGAAATAATATAAAATAGATATT
>NW_024615282.1:0-3973 GCF_008729295.1 Plectropomus leopardus
AAGATCCCACTGACCTCCTCGTGGTTCTTCTTGAGGAAGATCAGCTCTTCCTTCAGACCCTCGATCTGCATCTCCAGGTCGCTGCGGCCCATAGTCAGCTCGTCCAGGACCCTCCTCAGTCCAGCAATGTCAGACTCCACTGACATACGCATGGCCAGCTCATTCTCATACCTGCACACAGAAATGTGTTTTTCCATAAAATTCATGCAAACAAAGAGGCTGCTTCCCTCTCTCCTTCTTCCACCTCTTTTTCATTCGCCTCCTCTGCCATACTGCGAGCTTCTTCCAGATTGTTTCATCTCGCATAGGGGCAGCAATGACTGCTTCATTTATTGCCCGTGTCAACACTCAAAGCTATGGGCCAATCGTCATTGTTGGCCTACGAACGCTACCTCAGGCCCAAGCACAAGCTATTCTGCATGCTCAAAAAAAAAAAAAAAAGCTATGAGTGCTCTTTGCTGATTTCAATTGTATGTAAAGCGTCTACTTGATTAGTTATAGCCTTGTTTCCTTGATATCTTACTTAGTAGTGAGCCTAAATTTATCGTGCTGGTTCCTCTCCACCCAATTTGCATCTAGCTCCTCCTACTGGTTCTTCCAAAAAGCCTTGGAAGGCCAGGGAGGTTTGCCTGGTATGGTCGTTTTGAGGTTTTTTGTTCTTTTCTTTTTGCTGCTGCTGCTGCTCTCCCTGCCTTAAGCCTTCCTTGTATGCACAGGAAAGGCAGGAATGTGTGCTGTTCCTGTTTGCCGCATTCCACATAAGCACGTGGCAGGGCAGGGGGACCCCAGAACAGGTCCATACGGCCAAATGTCAATAACTGCATAAAGCTAAATCTAAAAGCTGCCAAGGAGTGTTTTTCTTGGTCCTGACTGAATCATGCATTTGCGAACTCATCCTATACCTAAAGCCTATTATTCCAAATTTTGTTAGGATAATCAACAGACATTGTTGATCTAACGTTATCAAGGAAATTTCTATACTTCAGTTCATTTGAAGTTAATCATTTTCAAACAACAAAGTTATTTTTTACATAAAACAATCAAACAAGACTTCAGCTATTGCAACTTAGCTTGGGGCGCATCTGCGTATTCTTTGTCTAAGCCTTGCTAAGCAGTCCTGGGCAATTCTGCCACTAGAGGGTGCAACAAATGCAAGAAGTTTGTATCTCATAAGCAGTAACAGGGATTAGAACAAAATTTGGTTTCCACCTGCGAGAGTCATGAAATGGTTGATGCATAATATTTGGTAATGATTGTCCACAGTGGGTGAGACTTATCATAATAAATCTACATTTTTAGACATTTCATATTTTAAACTTAAAAAAATCATAATAAATCAACAACTACCATTCACTGAATTGTGATAGGTTTGCTTCACTGCAACCTGTCACTCTAGTCCATCACTATATTTTTAAGAATAGGCAAAATAAATTGACAACTATATTTTCACAGGTCTACCTGTGCCTTGCTACCTTTGCTACCAAAATTGAGACAAGTATTCTTTAGATACTAGATATCCTATGTTTCAAAGAGTTTTCAGATTGGTTTAATTGAAAGCCCTAAGTGATAATCAATATCTTGTTGCAACCCCTAACCCATGTACACATTTTCTGTTTCATCTAATTATTAAACAAATGTCACCAAATTATTTGACAGAACACCAAAAACCATCCATTTGGAGTGTGATTTTTTTTTCATGATTCTATCCCCAGTAGTGAAAATTGCTGTGATTTTTTTAATTTTGAGACCTCTCCCTGTCTGCCTTCTTTTTCTGAGGCTGTTTTGGCTCGCCGGCCTTGGAGCCTTTGGGCGGGGTTGGAGAGGATGATGGAAAGCTTCATGCACCTGGTTAGATGTCCTGTGTCTGACCATCTATTGTGAACTCTTATTTTTCACATATGCTCTTATTTTAAATCTTGAATATACAATTACAAATATACAATATAGTGAACCAAAGTGAAAATTTTATGCAATTCATATTTCATCCTAACAAAAGCTATTATGACATATGACAATGTTAGCTGATTTCTTAGTTTATCGATAAAGTAGATAAAGTCTTGTACTGTGAAAATGACAAGTTGAAACTGCACTTGCGCCCTCCTGTAGATGGTATCAAAATTAGCATTTTCCTGGATAACTTTTGACATTTTTCACACAGCAGGATTATTTCTGTATAAATTAGTAGAAACAAGATGCATTCCAGCTCTCACAGGAAAAAAAAAACCAAAAAACAATACAACTGTAGTCATGTGAGACATGTCTTCACAGAAGGCCAGAAACAACATCTAATGTTTCTGAAAGTAGATTTATGTACATCAAAAAGTATCAGCTTACAGTGATGATGACCATGAATAATTTCAATGACAAGAGTTTTGCTTCCTCTCAATTAAAAAAGGAATAAGCATTAAAATGCTTGCAATCAGTATGGACCCTGATAAATGTTGCTTAAGGCTTTAATTAATAAATGAATTCACCTACTTGACCCTGAAGTCATCAGCAGCCAGCTTGGCATTGTCAAGGGAGAGGTAGATGCCACCGTTGAGTTTGGTAGCTTCCTGAATCTGGGAGTTAAAAAAAAAAAAAGAAAAAGATTGAAATACTGTTAGCTTTTTATGTTCATCCAACAATTTTACTGACTCTTTTAAGTTCTCCTTCTACAAAGACTGACAAGAAACCTAACTCATTCAGAGATGTCATAAAAAAAATGTGCAATACCAATTAGACTTTAGGTTAAAGTGCTGAAATTCATAGTGTTGTCAAGTGTTATTATGAACTTTTACATCCGTGTAAAACATCTCTTGTCTGCATACTTTACATGGACCTCATGCAGCAACATTCTCCTACATTTCTCTTGTGTTATTGTTATTATTTTCTAGTAAGAGAAAATATAAGAGAAGTCAACTCCGGATGCACCAAACACTCTTAAACACCCAAATCTGCTCTGACCCAGTTGTGTTTAGTGATGAATACCACTTGATCATAAATCACAAAGTAAAACTATGCATGCAAAAAGGTTTAAATAAATGTGATGAATTAAAATAAAAGCATCATGTCCTCAAACACACAGTATACATGAGAGGCTGGAACCATGAAAAAAAAAATTTCTTGCATTAAAAGTGACTTACAGGAAAGAAAAAGTTGCCAATTAATTAATCTAAATAATTGACTAATTGTGTCAACTACACTTATTTATTGCCATACCTTTGATATATGTGAAAAAAAATTAATTTGTGAAGTAGTGGAAGTGGAAAGTGGCATGAGATTAAGATAATCAAGTGATGTAACCTCAGATTTGTACTTAAGTACAGTACTTGAGTAAATTTACTTTGTTGCATTCAGCTCTTGTCAGCAGAGGGACACATAGCAACTGCAATTACAATAATGTAACTCATGTTGGACAACAATTTGTGGAATGTGCGAGCTGTTTTTCTCTTATCTTGGTACAAGTGCGCATGACCACTTGTATATATTTCTCTTATGTATGAGATAAAAGAGAAAAAATAATAAAACATTGGTTGAATCCCAAAAATCAATGGGTATGAAAAAATAATAGCAAATCCTGGATATGAGCAAAATTAAGAGAAAATGAGTTTGTATATCATTGCTTGAATGAAGCCCACTGAGAGAAAATGCCAGCTGTCACATAGTCCTCTCAGAAAAAAAAGTCTTGTCTTCATCATTAAAACATCATCTTCTTCATTAAAACAGATTTATGATTAAGTTTCAGCACAAGTTTTTTCACAAGGTTTAAATAAAAAATAAAAATTCCACAAATGAGTCCAATATCAGCAGCGAAATAATACTAGAAGAGGCTACAAACTTTAAAGCTGGTATTGACAGATATGCACAGTAAACTGTTTTCATAAAGGCTATCATTGTTACCAAAGTGCTGGCAGTTTTGGTGCTGTAACTCCTTATTGCATGATAACTGTTTGGTGACGGTGATGACACGTAGACCATTAACCTGAACCTT
>NW_024615283.1:0-1827 GCF_008729295.1 Plectropomus leopardus
ATATCATCCTATTCCATTCATTAAATTGCTTTGGTGGTATCTCAATTAACTAAACTAAACTACTAAACTACTAAACAACTAAACTACTCAACTAAAAAAAATTCAGAAAATCAATAAAACATATTTACAAAAAAAAAAATGCAGAAGCCTGGAGTTCTGTAGCAAAAGCCCCGAGAGCCGGCGAGTCTCTATCGGATGATGCTTTTTGCATGAATTTGCATTATCCAGTTTTGTCGTGGGGGGAGGAGGGATATCCAAGCACTGGTTAGATGGAGGAAGGTTTACCACAGTTGATCTACATTCACTACACTGTTTTAATACAAAGCTGAAGTATCCCTTAAAATTAAATTATCAAAGAATAATTTGGCAGCCTCCTTGCTGCAAGTCTCAGGACCCCTTAGGGACTGTGGACCCTCTATTGATGAACCAGAGTTGAAATCACATGTTGATATCACGAGTCATAGCTAAGTACAATTGGTACACAAGCCAAAAGCTATATATTTTTGTACACTGGGGACATACCAATCATTTTATTCTGAAGTATTCCTAAAAATACTTAACATTGATTGCTGTTGCAGAAGTCATTTTGTAATCTAATCACCATGTCATCATATTATGATGATATGGGGTGTGCGTGATGCAAAATAGTTCATCCAGTGTGTCGTCTGAACATGTCTGAAGGCAGAAGTGTTGGCAGCTGTTCCAAACAGCCACACTAGAAGGCAGTGTGAAAGGCCTACAGCCATTCAGTGGTGAGAAAAAAAATAAGAATATTTTCTTCAGTCTCTAGGGCAACTCAGGATTCATCAGTTATTACTCTTTGTTATTTTTATTCAAGAATATAATTAATCCCATACAGCTACTTTCAAGAACTAGTGTTTCCATTAAACAGAACAGATCCTGCGTCTGCAGTTGACACTCCAGGATGCAGCTACCATGATGTCAACACATGCACATGTGGTGGGATGATCCTGCACTTGGTTTTGTTTAGGTAACAAGAGCACATGGCAACCATCCGTGCACATGCTGGCACAGATGGTTAGGATTAGGGAAAGAGGCACCTGATAAGGAAAAAACAACTCGAAGCATTCTGTGGCGTATCATGCAGACACAACAGGTTCCACATTCCAGCAGGTGCCATCCTGCCAACCAGCTGCATATGATAACGTTGCAACTGGTACTTATCATCTGCATTCTCAGCTGATGTCCTCTGGTAGAGTCTCTGTGCTGCATCTACGACCGTTTCCCAGCTAATCTTCTGACTTGCTCCTTACTTTGGCTGCTTTTTATTTGTCTGTGACTGAAAACTCACATAAGTTTTACTCAATCACTCACAGCTGTCTTGTCCTCTCAGCAGTTTTTTTATTCTGTTTAATCACGCAGCCGCTCACTCACTGTGAGCCTGTTAGCTACTTTTGCATTAGCTGTGGTTAGCAATGGCTTCTCCCTGCTCTTCTCCCTCTTCTACTGCTCTCTCCTGCTCAGTGTATCAGATGTTTAGTTACTCCTCTGCCTCCTTTAGTGATAGTGGTACCTGTAACAAGTGTAGTTTTTTTGCTGCACTGGAGGCAAGGCTTAGGGATCCGGAAGTGCGGCTCCGCACCATGGAAAATCTCTCTTTAGCTGCGCTAGTTAGCAAGCCCCCTGTAGCCCGTGCAGACCGACATAGCATAGCCTCTGCTAACTGTCCCCCAGCAACCCCCGTGCAGCCGGGAGGCTGGGTGACTGTCCGAGCGAAGCATAGTAAGCCGAAGCCCACAGTACACCACCCACCCTTCATGTTTCAAATAAGTACTCCCCGCTTAGTGACACACCGGCCGAGGACAC
>NW_024615284.1:0-1230 GCF_008729295.1 Plectropomus leopardus
CTTGTACTTGCATCATGTCTTCTCTTGTTGCTTGTTACCTTCTTTCCATGTTTTTGAAAAAAAAAAGGATACAGTCAATATATCCAGGTTTCAAGGGCTAAATGAATAATTTATTGTTTAATTTGTGTATTTAATGTATTTCCCATCTTTGCCGAGCAACAGTTTTGCGTGAAAAGAAATGAAAGCCTGTCCCATATAGATGTCAAATATAAGTGTGTTGAGGTCAACGATTTAAGTAAATAATATAATAGAAGTTTTACAGTGTGTGACTATATGTGCTTTAGTGAAAGTTTGTGTGCGTTCAAGATTCTATCTTGAGGGTTTGCTTGAACATTTTGATTGGTCTGGTTAATGACATATAGTGAAGGGCCCAGTATTTCTAATCATGCAAGCATAAAGTACAAAGCAGTAGTTCTGTGTAGGCGACTCTGAGCACACCTGCTATTTTGGTTCATGTAAGGGAGGTGTAGCAGCGTATAGTGCTAAGGGGTTGATGCGGTAATGCACAGGATTAATGAGCAGCTGTAATCCATCCCCACTGCAAAACTTCTTTAATCAAAAGCTGCATATTAATTAACATATCTGAGTTACTGAATTGAAGGAGAAACTTTTCATAAAGCGGCTGTGGATGACAGATACACTGAGAATCTACTTCTCATTTAGTGATGCTCTTGCTTTAATGACATAAGGTTAGGTTTAGGCACAAATACCACTATCATTAGTAAAAGATCATATTTTGGCTTAAAACAACCACATCTGGTGGCACAACAGCTGCTGAAAGAGCTGAGACAGTTTAGTGAAGACACAATTAAGGTGATACAAACACTGCTCAGACATGGTGTAATGTTCTGGTCAATATTACCCAGGTTTGATATAAGAAAAGCAGGTTCAGTGCTATAAACTCCTATGGAAACACTGTGAAGGCCCGTCAACAAACAAGCATGGTTTGTAGGTCTCAAACTGTTGTCTGTAGTGGCTCAAACCATTCACCATCCTCCTGACGATGACACACTCATATACTACCTCACCTTAGAAACATTCAGATGTAATGTATCTATAGTTTGTACAAACTCACAAATCCAACATTTTCTTCTAGTGACTGGGCTGAAATGTGAGTAGATATAATGTGGAACACCTTTTCAGAGAAGCCTGTATTATCATTTTTAAAAGGTATACAAAGTACTAAGTAAGAAAGCACGTATCAGGATCTTGTTGTGGCTTTCACGTTGT
>NW_024615285.1:0-1392 GCF_008729295.1 Plectropomus leopardus
TTTAGGTAATGAACTATAAGAGGAAGAAAACAGCGTTGGTGTCACCCCTTCTCGCGGTAGTTCATATCTTCTCATCGTTTGCATTGCAGATGCGTTTATCATGGATAGTCACTCGGATTTTCAACTTATGGATAATATGAGTTTTTGAAAAAAAAAACTGTGAGTTGGCGACTTTGCTTGATCGATTGACTTACTAAGATACAACTTTGCAATGTGCCTAATGCAGCAACATTATCTTGCATTTACCTATTATTTTATCTTAACTTTGAGGAAAAAATAAGAGAAGTCAACTCAAAAATGCACCAAACGTTCCTAACGATCCATACCTGATCCAGTTGTGCTGACTGATGTATCCACTCAATTATAACTCACCAAGTAGCATAGGTAACGCCCCCTAGACGCTATATAAAAGACAGGTATTGTGCCGTGTGCAAACACTCTGCTACATGCCCAAAACTTAGAGATGCACAAAAAATAAGAAAGTAGGAAGAAGAAGTTGAAGTTAAAAAAAAATCGATTCACTATTGTTGAAAAGACCAAGAAAAAAGTAGATGTGATTTTCCAGAGTGTCAGTTATGGTGTAACAGAGAAATAAAAAAACTCAGCAATGACAAAATATGCCTCATGCTGTAGTGTAAATACTGTGTCAGCAGCAGAAGAGGAAGAAGTGTTCAAAACTTTTACTGAGTAAAAATACTATTATCACACTGTAAAAATAATCTGTTAATAGTCCTGAAAAGTGAAAAAAAGTAAACATTACTTAAGTAAAAGTATGTTGGTGTGATCAGGAAACTGTAATTGCATATTTATCTATGAAGCTGAAACCATGACATGTTCTTGCATAAAAAATGTACTAAACAATTATCAAAAGATACACTTCCTGACTGAGCAAACAGCACTGCTGTTCAGCAACAAAGTTATATTTTACTTGGTGTTCATTATACATGTGCACATCTGTGATTAAAGCAGACTATCATACAACCAGTGACACGTTTATGTGTTTTGCAGTAAAACAACTGTCCAATACTGCTCTCTTGTGGTTACAGGCTGCCAATACTGCAGCTGCTGTCTCCACTGGGAAGCAAGAAATGGGGAAAAAAAGCAACAAAAACATGGATGTTGTTCTGCAGGAACATAAAGATCTTATGTCAACATCACCTCAGTTGTGTTAGCAGAAAGAGCAGATGTGGAAAGAATAACACTTATGACTGTTGTATATACATGCATGTATTTACCTGCTGCATCTAAACGGATGGTGCTATTGGTGCTTTTTCTGCTTCGACATGACAAAGTTTCTGCCATAACTCAGGGACCAATATCTGCCCCTATGTTTTAAAAAATGTTATTCAAATTTCCCAGACTCTTACTATATTTATACAATATCAAAAGGCT
>NW_024615286.1:0-2001 GCF_008729295.1 Plectropomus leopardus
GAACCGGGTCGGTATGACAGGGTGAAGGTGAATCTGGCAAAGAACAGAGCCCACCGGGCTTGACGGGAGTTTAGTCTTTTTGCAGAGCGGATGTACTCGAGGTTCTTGTGATCAGTCCAGACGAGGAAGGGGACCTTGGTTCCCTCCAACCAGTGTCTCCACTCTTCCAAGGCCAACTTTACTGCTAGCAGCTCGCAGTTACCAATATCATAGTTCTTCTCTGCAGGGGATAAACGACGAGAGAAGAAGGCACAGGGATGAAGCTTCTGGTCCTTGGCAGACCGTTGGGAGAGAACGGCCCCCACACTCACATCGGAAGCGTCCACCTCCACCACGAATTGTCGGTCGGGGTCCGGGATCAGGAGGATGGGAGCCGAGCTGAAGCGTTTTTTGAGTGTATGGAACGCTCCCTTCGCGGCCAGAGACCAACGGAAGGGGATGTTGCAGGAGGTGAGGGCTGTGAGAGGGGCCGCCACAGCACTGTAGCCCCGGATGAACCGCCTGTAGAAGTTGGCGAAACCCAGGAAACGCTGCAGCTGCTTGCGGGAATCAGGAACTGGCCAAGAGGTGACCGCAGAGACCTTGGCAGGGTCCATCTCCATATGGTTGTGGCTTATGATGTAGCCCAGGAAGGAAACAGATGTGGCATGAAACTCACACTTTTCGGCCTTCACAAAGAGGGAGTTGCTCAGCAGGCGTTGCAGGACGGTCTGGACGTGGTGAACGTGCTCTTGCTTCGTGCGGGAGAAGATCAGGATGTCGTCCAGGTACACGAACACGAACTTGTTGAGCAGGTCTCTGAGCACGTCATTGATTAGAGCCTGGAAAACGGCTGGGGCATTGGTTAACCCAAACGGCATCACCAGGTATTCATAATGTCCGGTAGGTGTGTTGAAGGCCGTCTTCCACTCGTCCCCCTCACGGATCCGTACTAGGTGGTAGGCGTTTCACAGATCCAGCTTGGTGTAAATGGTGGACCCTTGAAGGAGCTCAAACGCCGAGGCGATGAGAGGCAGAGGGTAACGGTTCTTGACGGTGATGTCGTTGAGGCCCCGGTAATCAATACAGGGTCGCAGGGAGCCATCTTTCTTGCCAACGAAGAAGAACCCTGCGCCAGCGGTAGAGGAGGAGGGGCGGATGATGCCGGACGCCAAGGCCTCCTTAATGTAAGTGTCCATGGCCTCTCTTTCAGGTGCCGACAGGGAATACAGGCGCCCTTTGGGGGGAACAGAACCAGGAAGGAGGTCAATGGCGCAGTCGTAGGGACGATGTGGAGGCAGTGACGTGGCCCTCGTCTTGTTGAAGACCTCCCGGAAGTCATGATGAGAGATCTGGCGTGGAGCAGGAACTGGAACTGGGAGCTGGCACTGGCGTGACCGTCTGTTGAAGGCAGATCTGGTGACACGAAAGACTCCACCCCAAAATGGACCCCATAGACCAGTCGATGTGGGGGTTATGACGACGCAGCCAGGGGTACCCAAGGATCAGGGGTACCCAAGGATCAAGGATCAGGAAGATTCGGAGACCTCAGCACATGGAAACGGATGGTCTCAAGGTGTGTGCCTGACAGGAGCATGGAGATGGGCGTGGTCTGGTGGGTGACCCTTCCCAGGAGGTGGCCGTCTAGTGCGCTGGCCGGAACAGGACGGGGCAGAGGATCCAGCTCTATCTCCAGCTGCCGGGCGAGTTCCTCATCAATGAGGTTAACATCAGCTCCAGAGTCTATGAAGGTGGCAAGGGTGTGGGACCCCTCCGCCAACAGAAGCTGAACATGGAACAGAGGCCGTTGATAGGGGGCAGAGTTCAAAGATCGGCTCAGCAGGATGCCCCCGTCTACCGCTGAGCCCTCCCTTTTGCTGGACACCGTGAAACAAAATGGCCGGCCTGGCCACAGTAGAGACAGAGGTTCCCACGACGTCGTCTCTCCCGTTCCTCTGGCGACAGACCGGTGCGGCCCACCTGCATGGGTTCTGCTCCTGGGGTGGGTTCGGAATGGAGACC
>NW_024615287.1:0-1132 GCF_008729295.1 Plectropomus leopardus
AAACACATTGGGGAATATTGACTGGAGACCATGTTTCAGGAGCACCTGCAGGAGTTTCGGGGGAGACTTATCTTGTTCACTCTGCACAAAGCATCTGAACTGGATAATTTCATCTGCCAGGTTCTCATCTAAATCTGAAGAGTATAAGGCACAGAGTGCATCAGCCTGTTTACAGATAGTGGGCAAATCCTCTGATTCTAAGTTAAGTAGAATCTAAAATCTGTTGGTAATGTTTCTGTATGCCTCTGTTCTGTGGGCTAAGCAGCTGCTTAGTTTGTCAATGATGACATTGAACGTCTCTATTCTATATCGGTCGCGGCCTTTCAGTGTCACCTCATGCTCTGTTGATTTATCAGGAAGTGATTTGCGCCTCTTGACCCTCTGTATTTCATCCTGATATGACTGGCACACACCAGGAACACTCATGGCAGCCCTTTCAAAATGATCAAACTGGTCTCGCAGTGACCCAACCCATGATCTCAAAGACTCCAAGAGACAAATTGCTGTCATCAAATCCAGGTCATCTTTTTGCAGTCGTTCACTTGTTACTTTAAATCTGCTTAAGACACTGTCCCAAAACACTGCCATAAATGACATATCAAGACTGCCAAATTTTGAGCACAGTGCTGCTGCCTCATTGCGTGTGTCATGTTTTTCTCCCACATCTGATGAAATGCTCTGAAGGACATCCCTTATTTGTGCATAATTCCTACAAAGTGCCCTAGATGCATCTGCACGGCAACTCTAACGTGTTGATGATAGGGATTTCAATGTCATGTCAACCTTGATGTCTGCATTATTAAAGAACCTGTTCCATCTTTGAGTAGAACCTGCACAAAAGGCATATAGGGACTGCATGAGGTCAAAAAAATCAGTTGCATTTTGACAACTGCCTTCAATACTGTTGACACCCACCAAATTCAGAGAATGTGCTGCACAGGGTATATAATGGATTAAGGGATTCTTATTCTTTAAGTAAGCCTGCAGTCCATTATAACGCCCAGACATGTTACTTGCATTATCATATGCCTGGCCTCTGCAATTTGCAAGGTCTAAGCCTAAGCTGTCAACCATAGCCATTACAGTATTGGCCAAGCTCTCTCCTGTGTGATTCTGAATTGGCACAAAGCCA
>NW_024615288.1:0-2292 GCF_008729295.1 Plectropomus leopardus
ACTAAAAATCGCAGTCCTCCTGTGCTGAAACTCAGACCGTACAAACCTTTCAGTCCTTTACTCCCATAGATGAGAATTCAAGGAAATCTCATAAACCATTCATCTTTATAACTTTGAGCATGCTCATCTGTGTTCTCCCACAAAACATCAAGTAGCCATAAATCCAACAAATTTCTAGCTTACTCTATCCGCCATTAGGTGTTCCATTTTCATACATATGCCCAACTCTCATTCCAGGAAATACTAACTGTGTACAACCAAACTGAAGGGAGCTTGCATTTTTACATTTTTCACAACCACGGGAAGAAAGGAGTTTGAAACATTAATGGAGTTATACAAAGTCTGCTCTCATTGGGGTTATAAATTCAATCCATTTGTGCCAAGTTTGGTAGAATTTGGACCTCTGCATTTTCATATTGCCCGCTACCGCTGACACAGAGAGTGTAGAGGTAGAACAAGTGATGTTGTACCCACCTATCTCTCTCTCTCAGACTCACACAGAAATCAGTCAGTAAAATTAGGCCTTTTCCTCTTTTTTCTCTGCACATGTGGCACCAAGTCCAAAAGTATTCACATTTTTCCATTGCAAAGAAATCATAGTTTAATGAAACAGCCATCTTTCCAGCAGTGAAATAAAAAAAGCAGAAATACTTTTTTTTTTTTAAATTTCACTGTGTGTTTATACAATTGTGCTCACATGCCTCTCTGCTCCATCCCAGTTTGGTGCAGAATTTCGTCGGTTCTCACTGGACCGGTCAAAGCCGGGCCGCTTCGATGAGTTCTACGGCCTCCTGCAGCATGTGCATCGCATCCCCAATGTGGAGTTGTTGGTGGGCTACGCTGACATACACGGCGACCTGCTGCCCATCAACAACGATGATAACTACCACAAAGCCATCTCCACCGCCAGCCCTCTACTCAGGCTGTTCCTGCAGAGGAAAGGTAAGCACAGAGGAAGTGTTTGGACAAAGAGTCCCAGTTTCCACCTGCTGGTTGGGTCATATCTGCTTTAATATGGAAATATAAACAAACTGCATCAGCTGTGAATATTAAAAGTATGGGATTGGCTGTTGATCAGGGAGATATGTCATTTGTGTATTTTATCATGATAATCAAGAAGATAAGCCTATAAAAGACCACAGTATCACCTTACCTTGCCAGATTTTTCTGGCTGCTTGTTGCTCATGTATTTTGTCCTCATTGAGCTGTCCTTGTAAACAAACTGCTCAACACCCCAGCTCTCTGGCTATGTCCTTTGGTGTCTCTTTCTGACACACATAACTAAAGGTCAGTGACCTTGCTGAGAAGCGGTGTTTGTTCCCAAAGGTGATCTGTCTGCAAGGGCGCAACAAAGCTTAAAAAAAGCTTGATATAAAGAGCATTAAAGAGATTATTTGCTGTTTTTGTCTTTCTTCTGGCCACTCTTTATCAAACTGCCGAGAGGGTACTTGTCCAATTAGGAGACCCTGTTTCTTTGGCATAACAGTCATACAGGAGTTGTGTTTTTTATGTGTAACTACTACTTTTTGGATAAAAAATTGCTGCTGATTTTTACTCTCTCTCTGGCTCTGGTATAATCACTATTAGTATCTATTATAATTATTGTCCAGCTAATACAGTGTATAGTATCAGAGGCTTTATCTCTCCAGGTGTTTTTTCCCCTAACCCCAAGTTTTTGATGTCAGTTCAAATTGTTTTTGTCTTAAGTGCTGTTAAAAAAGTCTTAAAAATTCTTAAATCTAATTTTCATTCAGCTGTAGGAACCCTAAGTAGTAGTAGCAACTAGAAGTTTTGGTTGCTGTAATATTTGCTCATGACTGTAATTTGCACATGTTGAGGGATTAGCATAAACCTGTTTCTGTCAGACTGCATCCATAAAATCTTGATTGACTTATTTTTTTAAAGTGCGTCCTTGCTAATAATTAGCTGAATGTGACCTGTTCAATGCTGGGAGGAGGACCTCGGGGTCTGCTGGTAAGGGGCAGGTCAGGCCGCGCGCTCCGTTGTGTTTAAGCTGTCTCGCTGTGCCATATGACCCTATGGAAGCTAAGCCACTTTGTCAGGAGGAGATTAGTGGGGTCACTGTGTAGCACTGCATGGGACCGTGTTTCAATTACACGCCCCAGACACTAGCCCCACGCTGGGCTCACTGCTGCTCACACGCACAAAAACACACGAAAACAAAGTCATGCAGGCAAGCAGGCATCGCACATAAGTTGCGCACTTGTAGGAAAAACGGACCAAGACAAAAGACACACTAATGCAGCCACAACTCCCTGTAGACCCCTAGTT
>NW_024615289.1:0-1279 GCF_008729295.1 Plectropomus leopardus
ATCAGGGCCGCTTGGTGGCTTGATCCTGACATGACAGCCGTCGATTGTTCCAGCAGCTTTAACAAAACCTCTGTGTCTTGCCAGCCCTGCAAATCCATGAGTTACTGTCGCCAGGTCTTCTGCAGTCCTCGGGAGGCAGATGACCTTGTGGCGAATTGCCACCACCTCCTCAGTAACTCGGTGGACGATGCGGTGGACAGTGGAGCGAGGCATCCCAAACACTCTGGAGACCACCCTGTATGACGCCCCACTCGCCAGCCAGAAGAGGAACACCAAGGTCTCTATTGTGGCACCCCATCCGTGTCTCCGCTCCTGGTGGAGAAGGTCCAGCAGCACTGCCAGAGACTCTCTGCTCAGCCTGAAGTCCTGTCTGGTGTCACCCTGCCCAAAAAACCTGTCCAGCACAGGGACGGCCAGATTTATCCTGCAGTACAGGGGTCTGGTCTGAATTGGGAAAGGAGGAGAACGGGATAAAAATGATTATCTCAACAAAAGCTATTTAATTTGAGTTAATGAGATCTTTTAGTTAATAGCTTAGATAGATAATGCTTATTCTGTCTATCCACTTGAAAGAGAGTTAGTTGATCACTTGATCAAAGCAACTGTTTTCTTATGATCAACATCTGGTTATCAGTCACTTTATTAATTTGGAATATATTAATTATTAGAAATAAAATTAAACAAATACAGCACAATACATTGTAGAAAATAATGTACTGCACATTAACTAAACAATATTGGACATCAACGTACATTTGAACATTGTAGCCTGACATCTCAGCACTTCATTTAATGAACAAACAAATAAAAACCCTAATAAAAGACATCACAGTAGTTTCTATAATTAGCGTTAATGTCACTTCTTGGTAATAAATGTATACAGGTATGCTAGTTACTGCTAACTAGCATAACTGTTATCTAGCTAATGATAACATTGCTTTGGGTTAAAATAACAGGTTTACCTCTCCATGGTCTGCTCTCAGCCGGAGATAAATCAGTCGCCGACGCTGGCGCTGACGGAGGCGCTTCTCCTCTTCCTCCAGGAAAATAAAAATTAAAAATAATAAAATAAGTAGTTCAGGTTCCATAACTTCTTTCTTTTCTTTCTTCTTTGTTTTTTGACACAGCTTCTTTTGTCCCTCTTCTCTCTCTCCCGCGAGCGCGAACCCAGAACTCCTTTGTGACGTAGGGTAAGGGCGGGAACATCTTGTGACGTAACCAGGAAATCCTCTGAAGGCTAGACCGTCCCAATTAACAACCGTTGATGCAGCCTTCGGAG
>NW_024615290.1:0-2533 GCF_008729295.1 Plectropomus leopardus
ATTAGTAATTTATTTATTTCATTTATAGATTATTATGACTCAGTGTCCCCTTCATAAACTCATTTCCTGTAAAAAGATATAAATCTCAGCATCATGTGATCAGAGCAGGAACTCGTCTCGGCAGCGGTCATGTCAAGTCTCACTCTCCGTGCAGTTTCGGGTCGCTGTCTGGCAGAACGCCGGTACAACGCCGGTACCACGGCGGAGAGGCCCCGCCCCCAGAACGGGAGCAGAGGTGATGACCAGACAAGATGGCCGCTCAGAGAATGGATAAACTGATTCATCACTTCACACGCTGAGGATCAGTAATGTTTAAAACACACACTCAGTTTTTTTTGTTTTTGATGCTTGAGTCAATAAATCAGAAAAAAACTATTTGTGATATTGAGCTTCATGAATAAAATGACTTTTGTCCCTCTCAGCTAGCCGTAGTCTGTTTACCTTCACCGACTCACTTCCTGTGTTCGTTCACAGTAATATTTTACTGGAAAAACAACATTTAATTACAAAAACCATCACCAGCAGTTTAAGATGACATCACTTCCTGTCCTGATGACCGCCAATCGTTTCAATTTGAATACAGTGACATATTAAAGTCCTGTGAACCTCACCTGCGCAGGTGTCACAGGTGACCTCAGGTGTGTGTTAGTGGAACAGGTGAACTCAGGTGTGTTACCTTCAGTAGGAGGGGCCACTGTGACGTGTCCAGAGAGGCGACCTTGGACTCTGGTTGGATGAAGAAGTCTCCGCTCTGCTGGATTTCCTTTTAAACAGAAACAAACGTATTATTTTAATTTGGATAAAATAAACATAAATATAATAAATAAATTACAAAAATAAGATCATTAAGTTAACATTAGTGAAAGAAAGAAATTAAACATAAATGAATAAAATGCACATTAATAAAGTAAATATATAACAGGGTGAACTTCCTGTCACTCACCCCAACTTCTTCTTCACTGACTTTCTTGGCCTTCTTCTTCTTCTTCACTGAAGCTGCTGAACCAATCAGACACGAGGAAACATTATTGATCAGCAGAAACCATAAAGAGAAAAAACTTTAACTGATCCCAAATCTGCCAACAAGTTCAGTCTCATCCCTTTAAAGTCCTGATGCTTTTCTACAGAATCTGATTTTGTTAAAGATGATTTTTGCAGACATTTATTACCTTTAAAGGACAGGACAGTTTAAGTGTGAAAGTGGGAGAGAGAGGGAGCGAGGGTGCATGCGGCAAAGGGTCGAGGCCGGAATCAAACCCGCAGCTTCTGCAGCGAGGACACAGCCTCTGTACATGGGGCGCTGCTCTGTCCACTGATCCAACAGGCGCCCCAGAGTCTGGTCTTTAACCTAGTTTAAATCTCACTCCTCTCTCCACTTTAGGTCAAATCAAACAAGGACGTGAGTTTAAACAAAGTTTAGTCAACAAAATGAAATAAAGCACATGTTCCAGCAACCAGCTGGTTAAAGTGTTCAGAGGCTTCATCAAAGATCCATGTGATCCAACAGTTTGATTTAGGTTCAGATGTTTGCTGGGTTTTGGTGAAGCAGACCACGTGGCCTCTCAGGGAGCACGTGGGCGTTAGCATCGAGCTAACAGAGCTAAGAGGTTAAACATCCCATAATATACCTTGCTGCTCACAGCACAGCAGCTGTGATCGATACGGCAACTGATCGGGTCTCAATCATCGAAAACACGAGCTGCAGTAAACTGAATCGGCACTTTAAATAATATCAAATTATAGACTACAACAGAATATAAATAAAACTATGAAAAGTCTGAGACACGTGTCGTCCTGCCCGCGGCCCGATCGGTTATCAATCATCAATAATCGATCAATAGCACGATCAAAACTCTGATATGAACTCTGACATGAAACACCACATTAACAGCCGGTGACGCACGTGTCGCGCAGCCCGCCGCAGCCGCGAGGCCTCCGGCTGCAAACCGGCCGGAGCTCCGCGAGAGCGGAGCCCGACTCTCGACCCGGATCAGAGAGACCAGGTCAGAGAGGCCGGACTGAGCCCCGGACTGAGCCCGGACTGAGCCCCGGACTGAGCCCGGACTGAGCCCGGACTGAGCCCCGGACTGAGCCCCGGACTGAGCCCCGGACGCGTTGGGTCTCTGCGGTTCACACTGCGACTGTCGCTTTAAGAACCAGCAGACACTGACGGTGTCCGCGCGCTCTGAACACGTTCACTTTGACGTCAAGTTTCACCGTAAAATGATGAAATTCTTCAAAGTTCGCGTGTTTTTACCGACACGAGCTGCTCACTCACCTTCTGCGTCCGCCATCTTCTCTGTGAAACTGAGCGCCGCGCGCACTCCTCCTCTTCCTCCTCCTCCTCCTCCTCTTCTTCTTCTTTGGTGTTTCATGGGGGGGGGGGGCATCCGAAAAGTCTCATTACCGCCAACTACTGGATTTAAACTGACGCCTCAGAACACGCGGTATATAAAGTATTTCTTAAAATACTGATATTTATAGAGCTGTTAGTAACAACCAAGCAATGTGATTGGTCGAGAGGCGCTCCACG
>NW_024615291.1:0-4727 GCF_008729295.1 Plectropomus leopardus
GTGTGTGTGTGTGTGTGTGTGTGATTATTTCCATTTTCACACACATAGACACACACACACAAATATTCTGATGCAGCTCTCATATGTAGCTGCCGCATATCTCTATACCCCTCCCACCCCCCACCCGCTCTCTCTCTCTCTCTGGCACCGGTCAGTCTCAGCAGGCCGATGTGTATCGATGGGTCCGGCATGCAGGAGCCACCCGAAGGAGAAGAAGGCTGTGCCCCTGTTCCCAGAATTCTTTGTGGTCGGCCTCCATTGTTCGCCACCACTTGTATACAGTATTGTCAGACTGATTGTGAGTCTCCGCTCTCTTGCTCCGCGGACGGCCAGAGAGCAAGCGGAGTAGAGGAGACGGAGGGAGAGGGGATGAGGAGGAGGAGGAGGAGGAAGGGAGCAGTAAGCATTGTGTCCCTCGCTCGCCATTCTCCTGCCTTCCCATCTGTTTCCCTCTCTTCCTTCCTGTTTCTGTGGGATAGTGAACACATTAGTAATAGCACCGCCGCAGCTCCTAATAGGGGAAGTCATGGTCGGGAAATACGATGGATCGGTTTGAGATATCATCTGGCTGAGTGGCGCAATAGTTTTGAACTCTGACACCTAGCTGCTTGCTGGCTCACTTTGATCACTTTGGTGCAGAGTGTGTGTGTGTGTGTGTGTGTGTGTGTGTGTGTGTGTGTGTGTGTGTGTGTGTGTGTGTGTGTGTGCGCGCAAGTTGAAATATATTGCATAATTCTCCAAATTCTTCTTTTTTACTCATCGTCTTAATGTTTAAATCAACTTATTTTAAAGGACTCATACTTGGCTGAGTTCTCATTTACACGGGGTGAACATCATAACACCTGCAACCACAATGCTGTTAAATGCAGTAACTCTGGGGAAAAAAACTGCCTTAAGTAAGCCGAGAATACAGTACTGTATTTCCATAGTCCAAGATTCAAATCTTGTAGTTTTGCTGCTGATTCATTGATGCAAGAGGTGCAACAAACACATGATGTCATTAGAAGCTAAGTTTACAATTATTTTAGATTACACGTTTCGTCTATAAAATGTCTGGAAAAAGTAGAAAAGGCCAGACCCCACAAGGGAAGCTGCAATCACAGATTTTTTTTGCATTGTGTCCGATTACATGTACATGAATAACCTTTTCATGAGGCTTATTCTAATAATAAAATAAAAATAACTGCTTCATTGATTACAAAAATAGTTATCTTACATTTTCTACATTTTCGACTTATCACACACTTCATGATTATTGGGTGTTAATTAAGAGGTGTTATTATGGGACGAATTGACACTGGACCTTTTCAGAATAAATGTTTTTTAGTCTTTTAAATTAAAACTCTTGATAGTTTTAAAAATGCCCAAAAGCCAAACTCCAAAAAAATATGAACAGTTGATAGTACTAACTGGTAAAAACATCCTCAGATCTGGGAAACTGTAGCCAGAGAAAATTTCACTTTTTTGCTTATTAAACTATTGAAGAAATTAGCTGATTAACAAAATAGGTGTCTGAAATGTTCTGTCATTTGTCTCATAATTACATCAATAATTGATTGCCTTTAAAAAAACACAGCGCAGAATCAACTTCCCTCCGACATAATCTCACAAAACCTGAACATTAAAATATTCACATAGCAGATATTTACTGCCATTGTGTTGACTTGCCTTATCTTTACAGGTGTTTTGTTAATGTGTCCACCCCCTCTATGACCCATTCTTCTCATATAATATATATCCTATTGAGCACCAGCTTAATACCCCCACAGGGATCATTTAAGCTTCATCTGATCTAATCTAATATACATATTCTGGAAAGTTCAGTGTTACATGACTTAATGTGTCCGCCTCAGATGTGTGTGTGTGTGTGTGTGTGCGTGTGAATGTGTGTGTTCTGGTGTGTGTTCTGCTCATTGCGGGCTGAGACAGGGCTGCGTACCGGCCTCCTGGCTGAGTTTGAAGCTAAGTGGATTAGCATATCTCCCATGTCAGCTCCATTCACTGTGACAGCCTGATGACATGGGACTGTGTGACGGCCGCGACCCACCTGACGTCCGCGGCTCAGGCCTCCCAGCAGGTGGTCTGACTCTGGCAGGGAGGCAGAGACAGAGAGAGGGTGAAAGGCTGAGAGGCTGAGCGAGAGGCGGGGGGAGTCAGAGATGGGTTTATAGGAGGCAAAGTCGAGCTTTCAGCAGTTAAAAGCGTTTAGGTGGACAGTAAAGACTCTTGTCTGTCATTTTGGCTCTGATACTAGCTGTGGAGAATGGATGCTTTCCTTTTGCTTCAGTAAATGAAGCTCTGGCACATTTTTATTATTTTTTTCTAACTGGGAGTAATTTAATTCACATTTTTACACTCAACTAAAAATAAATGTAATTGTAAGCTGAGTGGTATGCTCAGAAATAGGTTTTATTATTTTAAGCATATGGAACTTCTAATTGCAGCAGCTCTGCCCATTGAACTCCACAAGACCACTGCTGGTCAACTGGTTTATTATTTTTGTTCACCTTGAGTACAGTTTGCTTTCTCTAACTATATTTAACTGTCCGTAAGAGCTCCAATGCAGAAAACCAAAATCACATCCATGCACACACAGACATATTCCTTGTGCGGACTCTCTTCTCTTCATCTCATCTCCTCTGCTTCTCTCACCTCATTGTCTCCTTCAGTACCTTTCCATCCTACCACACACACTTAGTCTCCCATGACCCACCTCACTCTCTTCCACACTCCCCCTCCTCCCCTACCTCCACCCTCCTCCTCCTCCCACACAGTCTCGTGCCGGCCTAGCCAGGCAATGCTAACACTTTTGTCAGGGTGATTAATAGCACGCTGGATTGTCGTTAATTCACTGGCTAATGACTGGAGGGAGCAGGCGAGAAGAAGAGAGGAGCAGAGCGGAGCGAGGCTGGAGAGTAATAGACTGATGTATGGGTGTAGGCTGCTTCCAGTGGCAGAGGTGAATATCATCACCCCCTATACCCCCTCCATCCACACCAGCACCCCCCAGTACCCATCAGCACAACCTCAGATATACAGTTACTGTGCAGCAACCAGAAAAAAGTCGGGATGTAGTACACACTCACGTGCAAGTACACATGCAGGAACACAACACTCACATGCGCTGTGAACATGCTTTTGTGTAACTAGAGCTTGATAGGAAATAGTGTTATCAACAATGTATCGATTCTGAATATTTGTAATGGTTTTAATGCAAATTTCCTGCGGTATTGATACTTGGATGTCAGTAGCCCTGTATCGCTCTCTCTTATTGTTAAGGTTTTTCTGGTGGTTTTGCTGTTTTCTGCTACTAACCAAGCAAAGAAAAGTTGTCAGTTATCAGTTATTTTATGCCCTCAATCTCAGTTTTTTTCCACGTAATATCCAAAATGGTATGGAATATTTATATATATGTATTTAAGCATTGTATGGAAGTTGGAAATTCAGGTATTGTGACAACACTAGATAAAAAAAAATAGATACTGGGCATTCTTTTTGATATAATCGTTGATCAAGGCCTCCAGGATCCCACAGCATTTTTTATCACTGCAGATGAAGTGAGACTGTTTGTGACTCCTTCAGAATAATTGTGCTAAAAGTGCCACCCAATTTCTGTTATTTCTGGTAGGAGTAGAATTGGGTTTTACAAAGCTTTAACACTTAAAGTTTCTTGCAGTTTTCCATATGACTTTGACTCATAAAGGTGGTTAAATTCTGCAAAATTGTGGCTGTCTTTTGCGTGAAAAAAATTTGAAAGGGTATTACTGGACCCTGTAATATTGTCTTTTTATTTTTCAGTTAACTAAAAAAATTTCTAAGGGGTATGAGGCATGTTTGTTCTGACACAAAATGTTCTTTCTTAAGATTTTGAAAACATTTGATATGCAACAATATTTATTTATTTATTTATTTTTGCTGTTGAAGAGTGAAGACATAAAGCACATAACTCAGCTGGATGTGACAGGAAGTTGATTAAGATTTTATTGAATCAAATGTGACTTCACATTTTAGATCGAAGCCTAACACTACGAAAGATGCCTCTTACACATGTGCACGCTGACGTGCACACAAAATAGTCACACAAGCCAACCCTTTCTCCTCCCTGGTTAATAAGAATGGATGGGTTTGTTCTGCACGCTGTCTGCCTTGGTGCTCCCCGAGCTGGCTGTCTGGCCTCCCGAGTGGCTTGCTAAATGAAGCTGCACTAGAAGTGGGTGTAGGGACACACACACACGCACACACACACACACACTCAGATAAAGAGAGAAAAGAAAAGAGACAGTGAGGAGTAGTGCAATAGTTTGTTCCTTCATAGGAGAAGGTGTTCTCTGTTCAGCCTTCTGTCATGTCATCTGAAACACCTTCCATACCTTTTGTCTTCAACTTAAGTTTCTAAGGGTCTTTTGTTTTCAATATTTTATTACCTGCAATTAAAAACCCGCATTTGCCTTCATGTTGTTGAAAAATGTCCTTAAAATTCAAAAGATTTTAATTTTTTTTTTTAAATGATCTCTATCACTTCCCTGGAAATTGACACATTCTCAATGTTTCTTTCCGCTGACATATGTGTTCATAAATCTGATTTTTCCACATCAAAAAGCAACTGTAGTGAAATAGGACAGAAATTACTAGAATATTATGAATCGTTTGACAAGGTGGAGAAGATTTGACTACGGTGGTGGACATTCAAACTTTGTTGCACAACCTTGTCTGTGTGAGTGTTTTCA
>NW_024615292.1:0-1333 GCF_008729295.1 Plectropomus leopardus
GTCATCAGCACAAACAATATCTCTTCTTACAAGATCCACAGCCTGACTCACTCAGACTCCGGCCCGTACCGAGAGGAGTGTTGGACTGACGGCAGAGTCACACATGACAAGAACAGATCTGTCATCGTCTGCAGGAGAGTGGGTCAAGGAAGAGATTATGGAGTGACTAGAAAAACACTGGTTCTGCCATGTGAGGGAGCGGCTGACAATCAGGATGTCCTGTGGCTCAAACGTGACATTGGATATGAACAGGAAATATGGAGCAGAGTTTTTGGGGACAATGAGACATCAGTGATGGACGATGTTGGAGGAAGATACCAACTGAATAAAAACACATCAGCTCTTCACGTGTTTAATTTCACAACAACAGCCAAGACAGAGTTCAGCTGTCTGCTGATGGAGCAGCAGCAGTGTGTCAGCAGTGACTCTGTAGTGTTAAAGCTGGGCATAGAAGCACTCTATCGCTCAGTGGGAGAGACGGCCGTGCTGCCGTGCTGCCGTGCGCTCTCACTGATTTCAGTGATGACCAGCCCCCACGCTGGTTTAGAAAAACCAGAGCACAACCAAACCAGACTGTGGACCAAAACTACTCTCTGGTGGTTTCATCACTGACGTTAAACCACTCAGGTGAGTACGTCTGTAAAACTCCTGTCAGTGAGAAAAAGTACTATCTCCTGGTGTGTCCTAACTTTGGTCCTCCTGATGTAGAGCTCTTCTCAAAGGGAGAAAACGTCACTCTGAGATGCAAAGATCAGGAAAGGGGTCGGTGGTCCGTTTGGTTCATCAAGTCGAACCGAACAGAAGGCAGAGTTGTTTATGAATGGCATTTTTGGGGCATGAGCGGAGGACGCAACAGTGATGGTGGTACTTTGGTTATCTCTAATGTCTCACTGAGAGACACAGGAGAGTATTGGTGTGCAGTTTGGGGTGAACCTTTTCAATGTCTGACAGCAAGCAAAACAGTGTTACAGTACAGAGATCCGTTTGGGGTTCACTCCACCTTCTACAAAGTGAGATGGTCAGTGCTCAGCCTTCTGCTGCTGACGCTCTGTGTCATCGTGGTCGCTGTGAACCGGAGGACCAGGACCAGCTCTCACTGAAATGACCTAAAACACAGTTTTTCATCTTCAAAAACCAGCAAATCAGTGACTACATAAGAATGATGTTTCACGATGTAGAAAGCTGCACGATGAAGTGCATGAAAATCAAATGTCAGGATAAAGCTGGAAAAAAACATGCAAAGCACATGTGTGTCTGTCACAGGGCTCACAGGTGGAACGGTTGTGACAGTGAATTAAAATGTGTAAAGTTTGGTTCATAATGAAAATTTATT
>NW_024615293.1:0-1531 GCF_008729295.1 Plectropomus leopardus
AACTAGTTTGCATAAGTATCATTAAGAGAAAATTGAGAAAAAATTGCAAAATTTTATTTTTTTTTAAAGCATAAGACCATTGGAGCAAATGTGTGCAAAAACTGGAAGAATATTATGGTGAAAATGTTTCAGTGCTAGGTTGCGCAGTTTTTGAGATAATAGCTAAAATGTAAAGTTGTTAAAAATTGTTACAGCGTCATCTTGAGGTCACTGAGTGTCATTTTCTTGTGCCTTAGTACTGGAATTTGTAACCGGCCTGCCAATTTTGGTGAGTTTTTGTCATGCGGTTTTTGCTGCAAAAACACTTTCAGCACAGAAAAATTAGAGGAAAGAAAGACTAAAAATCGGATCAAAAACAACAGGGCTAAAGCAGTAACTGTCACTGCTTGGACCCCTAATATTAATAAAACGTAGACCCCTTCCAGAGTCGTCTTCTCAAACGAGAGAGGACACCAAAATGTGGGGTCTAACGCTGACGCTTCGATACTGGACACAAAGTGGACCCAATAAGACCACATATCACTTTTCTCACTCTGTCTGTGAAGTTTGTTGATCTTTCTCCCAGATGTTTATTGCTCATCGTAGTGAAGTCACAGACGACAGTAAACTGTAATGACACATTACTGCTGCGACAGCGATATTTAATGTGCCTTCTGCTGATGTCTGCGATAGACGGTATGTTTTAAATCATGATGACTCATTTCTTGATGTTTAAACTGCTGCATTGAATTTCTTATTCATTAAACCGTCTAGACTGTCTGCGTCACACACTGATAACGTCATCAGTGTCAGACAGGTGGGCCAGGTAGTTTATTTCAGGCGATACATGAGTCTCTGTGGAGCGCTCTGAAGCAAGTCGAGACACAAAGAAGCTGTATGCAAAAAAAAAAACAAAAAACGCCTGGAGACTCAAATGAGCACATTTGACACACGTCACCTCCTTTACCCTCACAGCTCCTCACTCACTTCAAACCGCTTCGCTCTACGGCCAAAAACTTGTCGTCTGTCCCAAATCCCTCCAGTTTTTGCCTCACTTCATTGGCTTTCAATTAAACGCAGAATTTATTTTTTTTTAAAAATCTGACAAATTACTTAAAAGGCCTTGCATGGCCTGGCCCTCTGCATATGAAGCACAGATGCTGAGCCTGTACGTTTAGGGACATTTTTTGGAAAGTAACAACCTGGGTGTGTTTGTGTGAAGAAGAATGGGATAACAGACGGCATCTTTACATCCGTCTTTCTATAGCTTCTTTGCAGTCACGTGACACCAATGACACGCAGAAGAGCAACTTTACATGGATGCAGCACTCACATCAGGCTCTGTGCTAGCTGATTAACTGCAGCTGCTATTTTCTACCTTGTTCTGTTCGGTCGATCGTTCTCAGAGGTGTTCAGAAACACCACCGAAAACAAGACATACAAAATATACTCGAGCTTTGTCTGACTGCTCCAGACTTTACACGGAGGTTTTTAATCCAGGAGTTTCAGGAGATTCAGGAGATGTCTGCTGCCATTTCTCCGTAAGTTTTTT
>NW_024615294.1:0-3462 GCF_008729295.1 Plectropomus leopardus
TGAAGAGTGAGCGTGCTCTGGTGAAGAGTGAGCGTGCTCTGGTGAAGAGTGAGCGTGCTCGACTGTCTGGATGTCTGCAGCTTTTCATCATATCTCTGGCTGGTAAAAAATACTGCGGACGTCTCCTGCAGTGACATGTTGTCTCTATTGTCTGCTGTCTTTATTCCTCAGACGGACGTAGAGACGGAGCGGTCTGACCCGCGTGCTCCGTCACGAATCTGAGGAGGAGAAAAGGCTAACAGTCTGAAGAGGACGGCGTGTTTACAGTCACATCCTCAGGCCTGCGGTCGTCTGGCTCTCTGCTCTCACTCGCTGAGCTTCTCACACATTTGTGTCGCTGTCAGTCATGTGAGTCAGCCTTCATCATCGTCATCGTCCCCGCCCGTCCCCCGGAGCCGTCCGCTGCAGCGTGAGGGGTCGCGGTCGAGCTGCGACCTCGTCAGACGAGTCAAAGAGACGAGACGCAGTGAGCGACCAGACTGAGACTCAAGTGTCACATTTCAGCTGTTTTCAGGATGAAATTCTACTTTGTGTCCCGGGGACTGAAGACGGAGACTCTGTGTCCGTCTGTCCAACACACTGAGGTATGAGGTGTGTCCTAGAGACGCACGGTCCCCAGAGGAAGATTCATGGACACTTTAATGACCTTTTCTGTAGCGCAAAAATCAGGTCTCACTTCGGTCTGTGTGAGATCCAAAATCCACAGAATGAGCTAACGTGATATTAGAAAGTTTCAGCTTTTTTATTTCAATAATCCACATCAGCACTGACACTAAACTTTCCAGGATTTTGGACATTTCAGGGATTTAAGGACATTTCCAGACTTTTGGATGTTTCCAGGATTTTAGGGCGATTCTAGGATTTTGGGACAATTCTGTGTTTTCAGATGTTTCTAGGAAATTTGATATGTTTGAGGATTGTTCTGGTTTTTAGGATTTGAGGATGTTTTTAGGATTTTAGGTCGTTTCCAAGATTTTAGGACATTTCTGGAACTTTAAGACATGTGGATTTTAGGGGGTTTCTGGAAATGTTACATATTTCCTAATTTTAGGACATTTCTTGGGTTTTTGTATGTTACAAGGATTTTACAATGTTTCTAGGATTTCAGGATTTTAGGGACATTTGTAGGATTTCAGGATGTTTCTCATATCAACAAGCTCTATGTTGATGCTGTTTTATGTCTCTGACGCCTGATGGAGACTAAAAGGACAAAAACTACTCACAGTGTGAATCACTTTATTTTTTATTGTGAATTAGAAAATGATCGGGGGGCCGCCCTGCACCCTTTCGGGGGCAGATTTGGCCCACGGGGCGTCAGTTGAGTATCACTGCTCTGCGTGTTTTTATGTGCACTCATCTGAGGCTCTGATATTGGAAAAGATGCCCTGTGGAGTTTTGCATCACTTGCAGCGCTCTGTGGAAAAGCTTTCAGGCGTGGCTTCCTGTTTGTGTACACACACTCCTGCTGGTGTTCTCACACAATGCGAAAAGTAAAACTGCAGTCATAAGAAATGTTTTGGATATTACATTTTATATACTACAGTATGTCTGGAGGGAATGATGAGTTTAATATGTTCTGCAAGTTCTGATATTGTGTAAAAATACCCCTGGATACATTTTTATTCTGCTGTTTCCTCTGAGGTATTTTCTGCATCGTGTTTCTGTCTCCTCTCCGCCCACACTGATCATTAACAGCGACACACGTCTCACGCCTCCAGGGATGACATGTAATGGCATGTAATAGTTAGATATTACAGATCTCTGTGCCCACAGTGGCAGAAACTGAAATGTAAGCAATGAGATGTAGCTGTGAGACAGGCTGCGTTTAATTAGGCACGCTGTTTAAAATAACACCAACCTTCAGAGGTGAGGCATGTTCCAAAGTGTGCTCAAGTAAAGGTTAATATTACAGGTGTTATATCTACAAGTAGGAGATGCCAAGTCTATATACTTATACATACATACTTACATACATTTACAGTGTAATATTTGACAGAAAAACACTTCAGGTTTGTCTCCTCCTCACTGGTAAAGCAATATATTTGAAGGATAAATCTAAAAGTTCACCAGAAGCACGTTCAATGAACAACACTGCATCCAGCAGCACTGGATTCACAAAATATCCCGTTGGCTAATACCTTTAACCCTTCAAAAGCTGCTTTGACATCAGCTTTCTTGTACTGCATTCAGATGCCTCTTCTAAGCAATTTAACCCTTTGAAGTTTGAACAAATGATATTGATTTCTTGCAAAAGCATTGGGAAAAAAGGCAATGACCAACTAGACAAGAAATGGTCCACAAATTGTGTGAAATAAGTAAAAGGTGACGAAGAAAATGACCAGAAAATTTGTTGTAAAAAAGGGGGAGGATTATTAGAAAATTATCCAAAAACGAAGAAAAAAAACGCAATCATGATAATTATTTAAAATTATGTTACAGAAAAGAAAAAATCTTTTACATATAATCTTTAAATTTTCTGCACTTTTTTTGTGTGCTTATTTTTAGGTAATTTTCTTGTTTTTTCTAATTTCTTGCTATTTTTTGGGCCACAAATTGCCTCCTCCCCATAAAAAACATATATAGCTTATTTTCAAGTATTTTTTTCTTTTCTACTTATGTTCACGTAATTTTCTTGCAACTTCTTGTAAAGGGTTAACTCTCACTTTAACACCTCCATGCACCAGCAGGACTTTGAGGCATTTTAACTACTTTGGAAGCCAATCGCGGTCCAGTCACGAGCCGCCTGCAGTCAGCTGGCAGGTCGCTGAGAGACACACACTGAGATCCAGTCTGAACCGGGCAAGTGGAAAATATAAGTAAATCAAACACAGGACAGAGGAAATGAATCCGCACAGCCTGCGGTCAGGTCGACACTGCAGAGAAAATCTCTCAAATCTGTTCTCACTTTCTCTAAAGAGACACCTGTGATGACTCTGAGAGTCTCACACAGAAAAAGATTCAAAACGCTTCGTTTAAAAGCTCGTTGTACTCAGACCTTCAGACTCTCCCCCTGCAGCAACAAATAACCTTCCTCACTCATTTTCATATTCAACAATGACACTCTTCTATTTATTTGCACGTCTGACATATTGTCATCAAATACAAGCTGTTCTGAGTTTCTGTCAGTTTCTACGTTACACTGTGAGGCATCGTGAGGTCTGCAGGTTAATTAAAGAAGCTGCTTAGAAACTTTCAAAAACACTGACAGATGCTACATCAACAAACGCCACACTTTAACCCTCAGGGCTCGCTTTAATATCACACACACTCATATCATACACTCTGCATACAAAATGTGCTTTTTAAATCAAGCTCTAAAAAATAATACAATTTAGTAATTATTTTCTACTTTCATCAACTTAATTTTTACAACAGCATCAGTCCTAACCATACATATCAAATATTCATTAATTTTGCTGCTGACAGTCTGGGATATGTCAGTGTGTGAGTGTAGCTGCTGAC
>NW_024615295.1:0-2694 GCF_008729295.1 Plectropomus leopardus
ACTTCTGCCTATGTTATTTCTTACACTTTCCAGACAAGTGCTCAACAACTCAAAGATGACTGGCAATAGATCCACAGCTAAAGGTACAAATCACACCAAAGTCAAAAATGAATATTTTTTTTCCTAATTGTGTTGCTATCTATCAGTCTAGATTGTTATGGTGTGAGTTGCAGAGTGTTGAAGATGTCAGTTGTAGAGATAATAATAACTTTTAAAATAAACAGCAAACAGCAATGCTGAACTGAGGCAGACAAAATTTAAGATAGATTTAAACGAGATCTGAGGCAAAAACATATTAGACAAAAGACATGATTATGAAAAGTAGAGATAGAAACAATTCAAAAACAAAAAGCGCAATAGCCCATACCAGTAAGAGTAAACACAATTCAAATATAAACACGGAAATAATAGTAATAATAATGGTAATAGAATTAAACACGATCAAGACAAAATAAAAGAAAAAAGGCAAATTAGAATAGATGTTTCATGTTGGAACTATTTTCTTTCTGCCGAACTACACCCAGGCAGTTGTATCACTCCGCAGAAGGAAGTGTGCCCCTGCTAGCTCACCTAGCACCACAGAGCTAACTGACATTACAGCTAAACTGAGGAGGACACCATCTATGTTTAGGCCTATGTCTCGGGCAGTTACAAGCACAATCCTGTTGTCCATGAGTAGATGCACGCTTCCTTCTGCACAGTGACACAGTTGGCAGTTTTACTTCAGTAGAAAGAAATAGTTCCTACATGAAACTGCTCATAACAAGGTCTGTGGATTGAGTAACCGGATCATGATTTCTGTAAAGAGACGAGGCTTTGAGCTCCACAAGCCGAGTGCCATCCAGTGTTATTTGTCGCAGAGACGGCAGACATCTCTACTGTTGATATCCCCAACAGTTGGCAACTACAGGTAAGAGGAATAATGTTTGAAAGTCTCAGAGTCAGTGGGTGACTGATACAATGTGAGGTCATGAATTTTTACACATGGAACAATTTCCGATTAAAAAAACAGACTTAGTGTGAAAGAGCCTTTACTCTCAGCAAGAAAGCAAGTGGCTGTAGTTCCCAATATGTCAGACTATTCCTTTATCTACAATAAGTGGCATATGCACTAATATGTGTGTTTGTATGTGTGTTACCTGTGTCCCCGGGATGGGTCCAAAGGGATTAGTGGGTCTCAGGACAGGCTGGTTATACATGACAGGCTGCGGGGGCATCATGGGAACGCCCCCCATCTGATGACTCATCTGAGGAGGGAGCTGGTCAGGGAGAGAGAAGGGCAATAGGTGAGGACAAGACAGGATAATGTGGATAGGGAGAAACAAATTTCAGATTCAGAGTAGATTAATGACAGCAGCGTGCAAATGTTTGACTGAGATTATAGTAGTTTTTTACCATTCCATACACAGGCACTTGGGGTGTCGTCATAGGAAAAGCCACTGGTGCGGGAGCCTGTACAGAGAGGAACAAAAAACACTTTACGGCAGAGCTACAGTCTTAATCTTGACCTTTAAGTTGATTACACACATAATCTCGATGCTGTCAGCCTGATGTATAACCTGTCAAAGATATTCCCCGAACAAAGATAGAAATGTTTTGACTTCCTAAAACATTTGCATTTGTTTGCATGTAGTTAATCCTGACCAACAAAAAGAGGTGCAACATTTAACAAAGCAGGGCTGAGGCAGCAGATTGGCAGCCTTTAATAACCACAAGGGATGCAACAACAATGCCGATGCAGCACAATGAGCCAAAGAATTCCCTCTTCCTCTGATAATTCATGTATCAACAACAATACAAACAGCCGAATAATAAAAGTGCTACAAGAATAGATGTTTAAAAAAAAAAAAAAAAGTCAAGGTTTTTGGAGGATGTCAGGATGAAATCAGGTGCAAAGACAGAAGAGACGGGGAGCTGAGGTAAAGTAAGGTACTTACATAGCCAGTATAGATCATCCCATTCTGTGGAGAGAAACAATAAAAGTCGTGCTCAGGTCTTTGCACCAAAAGAACAGAGAAGATAAACCAGACCTTTGCCCATTCTTCATGTTCAATTCACTTCTACTTTCTATTCACGTCGTTTCACCAGCTTTCCGAGCCATTTGCTGAATAAATGAGCGGTTTGAGTCGAGAGGTCAATCAGTCGAAAATTAGAAGATGAAACCAGATTGAATGGAAGAGACGCGCGGATAATTAGAGTGGAGCACAAAGGACAGACGCACATTTGGGAGCTCCTTCAAAAAGCCCTGAATGCAGCAGAAAGTTACATTTGGCCAACAGGTACATTTAATGAGTTTCATTCCAGAATGAGATATCAGACCATTAGGAGAAAGTGACTTCACTGTCAGAATGATGGATGGCACCAAATTAATACACAATACAATGCTTCTTAAAAAGATATCTGCTCGAGCAGTGCAGCAGTGCTTTCCTGACAAAAAGGCCACATTTACAGACTTGATCCCTTATAAAATAGAGATTTTAATGTTGATTTGATTCTGTATTTTATTCTGTATTTTCTGTGGTCATTTTGGAACTGACTGGATGGATTACTGAGCGGGCCTACCAGAAACAAAACCAGGGGCTGCCCTGGCCTTCACCTGCAAAATGTTACTCAAATTAACAAGTACTGACTATAAAGAGAGTCAAAAATGACCCAAAAACAGACAAAAAAATGCAAAAAAAAAAAAAAAAAAAA
>NW_024615296.1:0-1057 GCF_008729295.1 Plectropomus leopardus
TTAACTATGAGTGGATAAAATCCAAATAGTAGATGATGCAGACACAGCATGAGTATAATCATTTTTAAATAAGGTAAAATTAACCTAAAATTAGTGCACACGTAGTTGGTTCTCTCTATAAACTACGTCTTCACATTACTCTCAGATTAATGCTATGACGGGGAGTCCTTAATTAATCATGGTACTTTGTTCCATTGATGAGATGCTCTAAAGGAAAAAACAGCCTGGCTAAATGTAGTTTTCCTAAGTGGAGTGGTGCAGTGCCCCCCCTAGCTGCACCAGCTGTAACTCTGCTTGCGGTAGATTTAAAGGTGTTGAAAATTGGACAGAGGAAAAGGAGCCAAACCATGCGTAATCGTGTAAACAAGGCAGACATTTTTGTATTTAAGGAGGTTTTCCCAACTGAGCAGGTTATATTTCTTGAGAACATGGCAATGAGGTCACGTGTCCCATCCTCATGGGCGCAATAACTCAAGAACACCTTGAGGGAATTTCTTCCCTCAAGGTGTTCACAAAAGTTTGGCACAAACGTTCACTTGGACTTCAAGGCTGAACTAATTACATTTCAGTAGTCAAAGGTAGGGCTGGGCAATATGTAATAATGTGGGCGGGCTGTAGCAAATGTTCGCGTGCTGGAACGGGCTGTCGGACATGTCTGCGCACTGGAAAGGGCTGTTGGACATGTCCACTCTGCGCTGGAGTGGGCTGTTGGACATTTCCGTGCTTGAGTGGGCTGTCGCACATGTCCTCGCGCTGTCGCAGGCTGTCGCACATGTCTGGTCTGTGCAGGAGTGGGCTGTTGGACATGTCCCTGCTGGAGCAGGTCATAGGACATGTCTGCTCCGCGCTGGAGCGGACTGTTGCACGTGTCCCCTCTGTGCTGGAGCAGGCTGTTGGACATTTCCGTGCTTGAGTGGGCTGTTGGACATGTAATATTAAGCTTCAGCTTACATTTAAGCGATTATTTCCCTGTTCGTGATCTTTTTATTTTAAATTTTTAATTGTGCAGTAATTTGAAAAGTCTATTTAAATATGAGAGCTGTTATTTAATCATCAA
>NW_024615297.1:0-1662 GCF_008729295.1 Plectropomus leopardus
ATTATTTACACAATATGGGGCATTGTAAAAGACATAAAATAAAACAAAATAAAACCATCACTAAAATACACACCTAACATAAAGCATGGTAAAATATATATATGTTTTAAAACTTTCGCAAGACTTTTAAACCCTGTTGGCAGTCCCTGCCAGCGCTCTTCATCCAGCCTGCAGTGTGAGCAGCACAGGAGGTTATGATGTGCTGAGGAGGGTCTGCTGGCGGCCACAGGGGGGCAGTCTAACACCGCAGTACGGAGCGCTTTTCTCCGGTCAGGCTTGAGTGGCACGCTGAGGTTTGCTTTTCCTCCTACCGCAGAGCAGATTGGAGAAGATTAGCCCTCGCTTGGCCGGTAATCACCCTTATCACACGAGTAAAACGACAACAATGCAGAGAGTTTAATGGTAGCGGTAATTGTTGTGGAAGTCCCATGTTATGCTGCGGTGGCGTGATGAATGACAGCCGCAATGCGCCGCGCTGTGAGGAGATTTGCTGCATGCTTGTTATTTAGAGCCATTTGTTCTGGTTGCGAGTTTCCTCTGGGGTTGTTTGGCTGAGGGGAGTGACTTCATTTCAAAGAGGAGGAAAAGTTTTTTTCTTTCAATGAAAACAAAAAGTTTAAGTTGTTGATTATTTTTAAAGTGATCCTGTGTTGACAGTGCTTGGAAGATTACTTTTGAAATGTAATTGTTACAGATTACTAGTTACCTCGTTCAGTTGTAAAAAGTTATGCAACTATTTTAATTATTTCATCAAAGTAATGCAGCCTAATTGATTGATAAATTGATGTCTTTATTTTGAACATGTAAAATGCAGCAAAAAAGGGGGAAAAGACATAATAAATAATAAAATAAATTATTAATTGTCCTAATTTACATGTGCAACAAGGATTATAAACTTAATCCTACCCCTTTACTCAATTATTAAATTATCATGAATAACTATAAGAAATCCTAATCTCATCATACATGTACACATGCACATGCACACACACCTACATATAAATATTTACAATTCTTTCAAACATCTGAACAATTCTTCTCATACATCTTCTTCTTTAATTTGATTACTTTTTGATTACTTTTGCCAACAAATGTTTAAAACACAAGTTGTCAAAAGAAAGCATTACTGCACATAAGAAAGACGTAAAGCAACAGCATTGTTTTATTCAACATATAAACTTTTTACTGAAAAGATTTTTTTTCACATGTGACCTCTTTGTCATCGCCAACATTTTGACTAGTAACTGTAATTTAATTACATATTTTTTCTCAGTAACTGTAACTGATTACAATTACTTTTATTTTGTAATTTAATTATAATTTGTAATGTCTAACTAGTTACTCCCCAACACTGTGTGTGGATGTGTGTGAAAGTATACAGTGTGTACTTTTCTGTTTTCTGTGCTTTCCTGTCTCGAGACATGGACTTTAATTGTAAATTTAAACTGTAAAAGACAAAATATTTCACGTAAGTGTAGATGCATAAATAATCATGTTGGACTTAAATCTTTCCAGTTATCCACACATATAACAGTAAATGCATTTTGGCTTTTGTATCCATTGACTCTAATTCACTAATTGTCTATTCACAGCTGTAAATCAGCATGAAAAGTGCAATCAAAATGATTGAGCAGGAACAGAAAACTTGATTGACAGTTGATA
>NW_024615298.1:0-1416 GCF_008729295.1 Plectropomus leopardus
TGTGTGTGTGTGTATGAGCGTGCGTGCGTGTTTGTGTGTGTGTGTTCTCACCTGTCTGTCGCTCAGCAGGTAGATGAACTGATGGTCTGGACTGAACACCATGTCTCTCAGGATCGGCTTCCCTTCCACCACTGTCACCGTCTCATACAGCAAAGCATTCTGGGCCGGCGGTGTGACCCCATCCACGCGGATCTGAAACACAGACACACAAACACGGGAACAACACGTTAGCAATTTGTATCTGAAATACAAAAACTCTAATACTAGAAACTTTTCCAATCGGACTGCAAACGATCTGCGACCATCAGCTGTTTCATTAAGGAGATAACGACGCCGTCTCCTCACACAACAGACGACAACAACATCTGCAACCATGGCAACTGTACGCATCACAGGCTCGTGACATCTGCAGCATCAGAACAACACGGAAAAATGTGCAAATAGAACGAGTGAAATCCCACATTTTACCACAATTTTCAGCTGTCGTCCCTAACTGGAAAACAAAACAACAACAGAAACACAAATGGATAGAATCAGTCTGCAGAGAGCGAAACATGAACATCTGAAGGGGTTAAAAACGCAAAAAAAATACTACAAAAGCCCACAATCAGCACAAACAGCTAAAACGTGACAGCACTAAATCTCAGTCTGAACAGCAGACAGGTTAAAACCAAAAAAGTGACAAACGGAGACAAAAAGACAAACAGACGACAGCCGGCGGGCACAGACCGTGATGATGGCACGTCTCGTTCTTCAGCCAAAATTTAACGCTGTGCAGTCAGTGAGCCTGTCATTTCCCCCGCAGTCTGTGACACCGTCGCTCACAGTGTCGTCTGTCGGGGACCCATTGACGGGGCCCCTGACCTTCGTCCGTGTTACTGTTTGATGGATTCATGTTTACTGTCCCCAAAATTAAAAACAACAGTACAAGTCACATACCGGGATGCAGTGCTTTAACCTTTCGATGCTGTGTGGACATTTTTCTGTGTGTGTGTGTGTGTGTGTGTGTGTGTGTGTGTGTGTGCGTGTGTGTGTGTTTAGGTCAGTTATAAAATGACTGTTGGCAACTTTTAGTATGAACTTCCAGTTTGCTCACTTCCTGTATTTGTATGTTTTGACTGTGACACACACACACACACACACACACACACACACACATGATTTCTTGTGCAGCCTTCAGATGCCTTTCACAAGCATTTCAGCATCTGAAATAAAAAAGGTTTGATTTCTTTTGAATAAGAAAAAACGGAAGAAAAATTAGTAGCAGTTGACAAAATAATAAAAATCTGGACAAGATTAAAAAAAATGGAAATAAAAAGAGAAAACGTCAACAAAATAACATTTTTCAGACTCAGATTTTATATGATTTTTTTAGAGAATGATTGAAAATGAGATAAACATTAAATTTGACAAGAA
>NW_024615299.1:0-1129 GCF_008729295.1 Plectropomus leopardus
CACCATCTTTTCCTGCCTGCAACTGAAGCAAGGCACTCTTTAAAAGCCTCTCTCAAACGCTGATGCTGGGTTTTGGATAAGGGCAATGATGTAATGATGCTCTGTAAAGCCTCTGCATGCAAACATTGTGTAATCAGCAAGTCCAGTTTAGAAGACAAGTAAGTGTCATCTGCTGTCCACTAGATGGTGTCTATTACACATGGATTATAAATGATCATACTGTGGTTTAACAGGGCATTTTCTTCTCACTGTTTGGAAATGATTTTTTAGGAAACGTTTTAAGAGCCAAAAGGCATTTTTTTTTATTTGTTATATATTATCAGGTAACTGCTTTAACTGTTGTTTACTGCACTTTATCACTTTACATTTGTTTACATTTATGCTTTTCTGTTCTGCTGCATGTTTGTCATTGCACTATATGTTTGTACCGTGCCATGTGTCTTGTTGTTTGTTCCTTGTGTTCATTCATTCATTCTTTTGTTTTGCACTGCAGGGAAGCATGTGCTGCACTCTATGTACTGCACTGCACACTGTATAGACAGATGACTATAAAGCCTCTATTATCTTATTGATATATGAGAAAATCAAGTAAAAGAGAGGAGAAAGAGAGATGCAGAATGATGGATGTTGTGATCCATGGAAAACACCTTAAACCTCTGTACCAACATTGCTCCTTGGCCTGAGTTGTTTAAGCCAATGATTAAAAAAAAACTAACTAAGAAATACATACCAGTTTTAACACTGTTTAGAAAGCTGTCAAGAAAATGATTACTGACAGAAGTTAACGCAGAGATCTTGAGCAATGTGATATTTTGCAACAACTAAAGATTATTTTCAGCATAGATCAATCTGCTGGTTATTTTATCAATAAATTACTAAATAATTTGGTTTGAAAAAGAATCCCGAATCTTAAGGTGATTATTTGTAAATGACTTGTTTTGTTCATGGATCTGTACAACACCCAAAGATACCTAATTTATAATAACATAAAACAGAAGAAAAATCTGCAAATCCTCATGTTTGTTCCATAGACAGTCAATTTACTGTCTATTGATTAATTAAGGGTTTTAGCTTTAACTTAAAATGAGCCTATCTTTCTTTCTTTCTTTCAGAGACATGTTTTCTGCCA
>NW_024615300.1:0-1724 GCF_008729295.1 Plectropomus leopardus
GGAAAATAAGAAATGTACAGTTTTAGTCTTTAAAAACAGTCCAGTCTATGTTAAGACGTGTGTGTGTTTGGACTCAGAGTGCCCTTTCCATACCTCACCCTCCTGGTACTGGCTGAGGGCCCAGACAGCCCCCAGGTGCCAGCTGGAACGTCCGCGATCTGGGAGGCTCTCGATGATCAAGTTCACATTTGCCAGGCCCTTCTTGTTGGGCGGAGGCTTTCTCATGGTGGATGGAGCGTTTGGGATCCAGGAACACCAGTCATACTACACAATGTGCACAAACATATACAGCATGTGCATGTAAAACATTTAGTCAAGTGCTTAAGTAGAATTTTGCTACTTTACACTTCTACTCCTCTACATTTTAGAGGCAAATATTAGTGTTTGACTCCATTATGCTATAATCACTTGTTATATTACAGATTAAGATTTTACACTATACATCATATAGTGATTTTAAATCCAAAGAATATTGTTAAAGAATATTCCAGTGAAATCCAACTATTTATCTTGTGACCCCTTACAAAAAAAATTCAATGATGTCATCTATAATAACATATTGATCGCACGGACCATATTTCTCTAAAATAATTACTGTTGCTTTTAATATTTTAAGTGCAATTTGCTGATATTACTTATGTAGGCTACTTAAACAGGATTTTGAGTGAAGGAGTTGTGGAGTATTTTTATACTTTTGTCCATGGTTTTGAATTACATTTTGTTCATTAATCATTTATTTATTGACTTGGATTGTTTGTCCATTGTGTTCTAACTGCTGTCATTTTAGACCCTGCCACTCCCACTGCCAGCCCTCATCAGTAGATTCAATCCACCTGCTGATGATCACTCACCTGCTCCTCATTCCCCCATTAGCTCCTGAGTAGTCTATATATACCGGTCAACTTTCACTAGCTCTCTGCCACATTGTCTTTTCCCCTGTCCCTTAGCTTTCCAGCATTTCTTATCTGCATTGTGATCTAGATTTTGACCCTGCTTGTATTTTGAATTCTGCCTCAGTCTGACCCCTTGCTAATTTGTGAATTGCCTGGATCATTTTGTGTCCTTGTACCTTTTCTTTTGCTCTGTAAAGATTCTCTGCTTTGTTCACCTGCCTTTTGAGCCATGCTCTTGGGTTTTTAATATGTGAACTGTGACAAGTTTTACTTAAGTCAAGGATAGAAGTACTTCCTCTACCACTGTGTTTATGTGCCCAAACACACAAAAACCATTTAACTGAACAACGAATGAAGGGTCATCATCAACTTTAAAATCAGTCTTAATAAAGATGTTGAATGTCAGGCTCCTGATGATCTATTACTCACCTGTCCAAAGTTGACTGCTGCGTGCTGAGCTGAAGCAGTGAATACAACGACGGTCAGATACTCGATCAGCTCCTCACGGGTTTTCAGGGACTTGGGAAACTCTGCATACAGACAGAATTGACAAAGTGATCTTAAATCTTAATCTACAAAAGTCACTGCTTTATTTGTGGTTGTTGTGTAAAAGATCCTTGCAAAGTGCAGGTAATGAAGAAATGCTTAAAAAGTATTACAACACTGAAACAGTGACACCACGAGACTCCTGCAACTTCCTGTCTTCACCTACAAACCATTCGTCTATGACAGAACAGATTTGAATTTGTAATGCTGTCTGTTCCCTGTCGTACCTGTTCTCTCCAAAAAAAAAAAAACAAACACTAATCAAATACATTGAAGGTTGAGTGA
>NW_024615301.1:0-1541 GCF_008729295.1 Plectropomus leopardus
CGGTTAATTCCAGGATGGCAGGTGAGGCGAGATGAATGGGCCCACTGAAGCACCTCCGATCTGAACCCCTCCAGGACGAACAGCCGGTTCTGGGGACAGGAACTGGGACCCGGCTGTTGTTCCAAGGCCGACAGGATACGTTCCTCGATTCCCCATGTGAGGGATCCCAGGAGTTGGGAGGCAGGAAGGATGTTGTCAGGGAGAGGCGACTCCTCCTCCTCCTCCTCCAGGAACTGGCGGGAAAGGGCGTCAGGCTTGACGTTACGGGAGCCTGGGCGGTATGAGAGGGTGAAGGAGAAGCGGGCGAAGAACAGGGCCCAACGGGCCTGGCGAGAATTGAGTCTCTTGGCAGTGCGGATGTATTCCAGATTCTTATGATCAGTCCAAACGAGAAATGGAACCCTGGCACCCTCCAGCCAGTGTCGCCACTCCTCCAGCGCCAACTTAACCGCCAGGAGTTCACGGTTGCCGATGTCGTAGTTGCGCTCCGCTGGGGTCAGTCGTCGGGAGAAGAAAGCGCATGGGTGCAGCTTCCCATCCTCACCAGAGCGTTGTGAGAGGACTGCTCCCACTCCCACATCCGAGGCGTCGACCTCCACTACGAACTGCCCATCAGGATCGGGGATGAGGAGAATGGGAGCAGAGCTGAAGCGCCCCTTGAGGTGTTCGAAGGCGATGTCAGCTTCAGAGGACCAGCGGAACCGAACCTTGGAGGAGGTAAGGGCTGTGAGGGGTGCCACCACCGTGCTGTAACCCCGGATGAATCTCCTGTAGAAATTGGTGAACCCGAGGAACCGTTGCAGCTGCTTGCGGGAATCAGGTACTGGCCATGATGTAACGGCGGAGACCTTAGCAGGATCCATCTCCATGCTATTGTGACCGATGATGTAGCCAAGGAAGGAGACTGAGGATGCGTGAAAGTCACACTTCTCCGCCTTAACATACAGAGAGTTCTTGAGGAGGAGCTGCAAAACAGTCTGTACATGATGGACGTGTTCCTGTCTGGACCGGGAAAATATCAGGATGTCATCCAGATAGACAAACACAAATTTGTTAAGATAGTCTCTCAGAACGTCGTTAATCAGGGCCTGGAAGACTGCAGGAGCATTGGTGAGCCCGAAAGGCATCACCAAATACTCGTAGTGTCCAGTGGGGGTATTGAAGGCCGTCTTCCATTCATCCCCCTCCCGGATGCACACCAAGTGGTAGGCGTTACGCAGATCGAGCTTCGTGAAGATGGTCGCCCCCTGAAGTAGCTCAAATGCTGATGCCATGAGAGGGAGGGGGTAACGATTCTTGACAGTGATCTCGTTCAACCCCCTATAGTCGATGCAGGGCCGCAGAGAGCCGTCCTTCTTCCCCACAAAGAAGAACCCGGCCCCGGCAGGAGATGAGGACGGCCGGATAAGACCGCTAGCCAGGGAGTCCCTGATGTATGTGTCCATGGCCTCCCTCTCTGGTGCGGAGAGAGAGTAGAGCCGACCCTTAGGAGGGACCGCTCCAGGAAGAAGGTCGATGGCACAGTCGTAGGAGCGGTGAGG
>NW_024615302.1:0-10175 GCF_008729295.1 Plectropomus leopardus
CCATTTTTGCATGTTTTATTGCTATGGCGTTTCTCAGCACGCTATTTAATGCTGTTTTGAGGTGTTTAAATCTGTTTTCATGACATGTCATTTTCTGACATTTTGCCTTACTATAGCCTTGCTTTTTTGGAGTCTGATAGAAATTTCCGTAGAGGCATCAAATCAGTAATTTAATCTTCCTACTATCATGTAAAGAACGTTGTCAGAGTCAGAGGAACGATGTCACAGCAAGACCTTGAAACGCTCACCCACGCCTTTATTTTCAGTAGGTTAGATCACTGCAACAGTCTGTTCGTAAGCCTTTAAAAATGTTCTGCAACTAATGCTGCTGCTGCGAGAGTCCTTAAAAAATACTAGGAAATATGACCACATTACTCCAGTTTCAAAATCATCACCTGTCACTCAGAGAATTGATTGTAAAATTTCACTGCTTGTTTATAAATCAATCTGTGGCTTAGCGCCAAAATATATGTCTGACATACTTGTGTCATATGATCCTTCAAGGACCCTCAGAACATCAGAGGCCGGCCTACCGAGCGTCCCAGAGTCAGAACGAAACATGGTGAAGCAGCGTTTCGTTATCATGCAGCACAAACCTGGAAAAACGTCCCAAATAAGGTTCGATGGGACGAAACTCTGACCACTTTTAAGGCAAAGCTAAAAACATTCCTTTTCTACACTGCCTACTCCACCTGCTGACTACAATCTTATTTTTGAACTTGATTTTATGTTATTTTAAATGATCTTTTCTATCTCTGCACCTCTTGTCTACACATTTTTTCTTTGATCATGTAGTAATTGATTTTATGTTGTATATCTTATCTCTTTTTCGTTCATTGTAAATCTGTATCTTTTATTATGTTTTTGTATCGTGTTTCTCTGTTAAGCACTTTATATTGTCCAGTGTGTGAAATGTTTGATACAAATAAAGCTGCCTTCACTGGAATTGCCTTTTGGTCATTTTTTTGACATGCAATATTATGTTGTTTTTAACCATTTTTGCATGTTTTATTGCTATGGCGTTTCTCAGCACGCTATTTTATGCTGTTTTGAGGTGTTTAATGCTGTTTTTATGACATGTCATTTTTTGACATTTTGCCTTACTATAGCCTTGCTTTTTTGGTCATTTTTTCGACATGCTAATTTGTGGTGTTTTTGGCCATGTTTACAAGTTTTATTGCTATGGCATGTCTCAGCACCTATTTTATGCTGTTTTCAGCTGTTTTCAGCTGTTTTTGGGACATGTCATTTTTTGACATTTTGCCTTACTATAGCCTTGCTTTTTTGGTCATTTTTTTCGACATGCAATATTATGTTGTTTTTAACCATTTTTGCATGTTTTATTGCTATGGCGTTTCTCAGCACGCTATTTTATGCTGTTTTCAGGTGTTTTCAGCTGTTTTTGGGACATGTCATTTTTTTGACATTTTGCCTTACTATAGCCTTGCTTTTTTGGTCATTTTTTCGACATGCAATAATTATGTTGTGTTTTTAACCATTTTTGCATGTTTTATTGCTATGGGCATGTTTCTCAGCACGCTATTTTATGCTGTTTTGAGGTGTTTAATGCTGTTTTTATGACATGTCATTTTTTGACATTTTGCCTTACTATAGCCTTGCTTTTTTTGGTCATTTTTTCGACATGCTAATTTGTGGTGTTTTTGAACCATTTTTGCAAGTTTTATTGCTATGGCGTTTCTCAGCACGCTATTTTATGCTGTTTTGAGGTGTTTTATCAGCTGTTTTTGGGACATGTCATTTTTTGACATTTTGCCTTACTATAGCCTTGCTTTTTTGGTCATTTTTTTTTTGGCCATGCATTTTTATGTTGTTTTTCACCATTTTTGCTATTTTGAGGTGTGTTTTTTGGGATTGCTATGGCGTTTGCCTTACTCAGCACGCTATTTGCTAATGCTGTTTTTGAGGTGTTTTGCAAGTTTTATTGCTATGGCGTTTCTTATGATATGTCATTTTTTTGACATTTTTTGATGACTTTTTTTGACATTTTGCCTATAGCCTTGCTTTTTTGGTCATTTTTTCGACATGCTAATTTGTGGTGTTTTTGGCCATTTTTTGCAAGTTTTAATTGCTATGGCGTTTCTCAGCACGCTATTTTATGCTTTTTGAGGTGTTTTCAGCTGTTTTTTATGACATGTCATTTTTTGACATTTTGCCTTACTATAGCCTTGCTTTTTTTTGGTCATTTTTTCGACATGCTAATTTGTGGTGTTTTTGGGCTATTTTTGCAAGTTTTATTTGCTATGGCGTTTCTCAGCACGCTATTTTATGCTGTTTTGAGGTGTTTAAAGCTGTTTTTGGGACATGTCATTTTTTGACATTTTGCCTTACTATAGCCTTGCTTTTTTGGTCATTTTTTCGACATGCTAATTTGTGTGTTTTTTTGGCCATTTTTGCAAGTTTTTTTGCTATGGCGTTTCTCAGCACGCTATTTTATGCTGTTTTGGAGGTGTTTTCAGCTGTTTTTGCTGTTTTTATGGGACATGTCATTTTTTGACATTTTGCCTTACTATAGCCTTGCTTTTTTTGGTTTTGATTTTTTTTCAGACATGCTAATTTGTGGTGTTTTTGGCCATTTTTTGCAAGTTTTATTGCTATGGCGTTTCTCAGCACGCTATTTTATGCTGTTTTGAGGTGTTTTCAGCTGTTTTTATGACATGTCATTTTTGACATTTTGCCTTACTATAGCCTTGCTTTTTTGGTCCATTTTTTTCGACATGCTAATTTGTGGTGTTTTTGGCTATTTTTGCAAGTTTTATTGCTATGGCGTTTCTCAGCACGCTATTTTATGCTGTTTTGAGGTGTTTTCAGCTGTTTTTGGGACATGTCATTTTTTGACATTTTGCCTTACTATAGCCTTGCTTTTTTGGTCATTTTTTCGACATGCTAATTTGTGGTGTTTTTAACCATTTTTGCATGTTTTATTGCTATGGCGTTTCTCAGCACGCTATTTTATGCTGTTTTGAGGTGTTTTCAGCTGTTTTTATGACATGTCATTTTTTGACATTTTGCCTTACTATAGCCTTGCTTTTTTGGCATTTTTTCGACATGCTAATTTGTGGTGTTTTTGGCCATTTTTGCAAGTTTTATTGCTATGGCGTTTCTCAGCACGCACGCTGTTTTGAGGTGTTTTCAGCTGTTTTCAGCTGTTTTTTATGACATGTCATTTTTTGACATTTTGCCTTACTATAGCCTTGCTTTTTTGGCATTTTTTTTTGGTCATTTTTTTTCGACATGCAATATTGTGGTGTTTTTGGTTTTTGCAAGTTTTATTGCTATGGCGTTTCTCAGCACGCTATTTTATGCTGTTTTGAGGTGTTTAAAGCTGTTTTTGGGACATGTCATTTTTTGACATTTTGCCCTTACTATAGCCTTGCTTTTTTGGTCATTTTTTCGACATGCTAATTTGTGGTGTTTTTGGCCATTTTTGCAAGTTTTATTGCTATGGCGTTTCTCAGCACGCTATTTTATGCTGTTTTGAGGTGTTTTCAGCTGTTTTTGGGACATGTCATTTTTTGACATTTTGCCTTACTATAGCCTTGCTTTTTTGGTCATTTTTTCGACATGCTAATATTGTGGTGTTTTTAACCATTTTGCAAGTTTTATTGCTATATGGCGTTTCTCAGCACGCATTTTGTTTGCTAGTTTTGAGGTGTTTTCAGCTGTTTTTGGGACATGTCATTTTTTGACATTTTGCCTTACTATAGCCTTGCTTTTTTGGTCATTTTTTCGACATGCTAATTTTGTGGTGTTTTTGGCCATTTTTGCAAGTTTTATTGCTATGGCGTTTCTCAGCACGCTATTTTATGCTGTTTTGAGGTGTTTTCAGCTTTTTTTAGCTGTTTTTTTGACATGTTGCCATTTTTTTGACATTTTGCCTTACTATAGCCTTGCTTTTTTGTTTGCATTTTTTTGACATGCTAATTTGCTGTTGTTGTTTTCAGCATTTTTTTATGAAGTTTTTTTGAATTTTGCTTATGGCGCTTTTTTGGTCTCAGCACGCTATTTTTATGCTGTTTTGAGGTGTTTAATTGCTATGGCTTTTTTTTTATGCTGTTTTGGTCATTTTTTTTTTGGGACATTTTCCTTTTTTGACATTTTGCCTTACTATAGCCTTGCTTTTTTGGTCATTTTTTTCGACATGCTAATTTGTGGTGTTTTTGACCATTTTTGCAAGTTTTTTTGCTATGGCGTTTCTCAGCACGCTATTTTATGCTGTTTTGAGGTGTTTTCAGCTGTTTTTGGGAAGTCATTTTTTGGGACATGTCATTTTTTTTTGACATTTTTTCGCCTTACTATTGTGCCTTTTTGCTTTTTTTGGTCATTTTTTTCGACATTCTCAGCACGCTATTTATGTGTTTTTTTTTTTCGCTGTTTTTGGACCATTTTTGCACTATGTTTTTTTTGCTATGGCGTTTCTCAGCACGCTATTTGTTTTTTGCTGTTTTGCAGTGTTTAAAAGCTGTTTTTATGACGCTATTTTATGTCATTTTTTTTGGGACATGTCATTTTTTGACATTTTGCCTTACTATAGCCTTGCTTTTTTGGTCATTTTTTCGACATGCTAATTTGTGGTGTTTTTGGCCATTTTTGCAAGTTTTATTGCTATGGCGTTTCTCAGCACGCTATTTTTTTGCTGTTTTGAGGTGTTTAATCTGTTTTTTATGACATGTCATTTTTTGACATTTTGCCTTACTATAGCCTTGCTTTTTTGGTCATTTTTTCGACATGCTAATTTGTGGTGTTTTTTGACCATTTTTGCAAGTTTTATTGCTATGGCGTTTCTCAGCACGCTATTTTATGCTGTTTTGAGGTGTTTTCAGATGTTTTTGGGACATGTCATTTTTGACATTTTGCCTTACTATAGCCTTGCTTTTTTGGTCATTTTTTCGACATGCTAATTTGTGGTGTTTTTGGCCATTTTTGCAAGTTTTATTGCTATGGCATTTCTCAGCACGCTATTTTATGCTGTTTTGAGGTGTTTTCGCTTTTTTTATGACATGTCAATTTTTTGACATTTTGCCTTACTATAGCCTTGCTTTTTTGGTCATTTTTTCGACATGCTAATTTGTGGTGTTTTTGACCATTTTTGCAAGTTTTTTTGCTATGGCGTTTCTCAGCACGCTATTTTATGCTGTTTTCAGGTGTTTTCAGCTGTTTTTGGGACATGTCATTTTTTGACATTTTGCCTTACTATAGCCTTGCTTTTTTGGTCATTTTTTCGACATGCAATAATTATGTTGTTTTTAACCATTTTTGCATGTTTTATTGCTATGGCGTTTCTCAGCACGCTATTTTATGCTGTTTTGAGGTGTTTAAAGCTGTTTTTGGGACATGTCATTTTTTGACATTTTGCCTTACTATAGCCTTGCTTTTTTGGTCATTTTTTCGACATGCTAATTTGTGGTGTTTTTGGCATTTTTGCAAGTTTTATTGCAATGTTTTATTGCTATGGTTTTGAGGTGTTTATGTTTTTGGGACAGCACGCTATTTTGTTTTGAGGTGTTTTCATATTTTTTTTTGCATTACTATAGCTGTTTTTTGGTGTTTTTCGACATGCTAATTTGTTGTTTTTGGCCATTTTACAAGTTTTATTGCTATGGCATTGTCTCAGCACGCTATTTTATGCTGTTTTGAGGTATTTTTCCTTGCTTTTTTGGACATGTCATTTTTTGACATTTTGCCTTACTATAGCCTTGGTTTTTTGGTCATTTTTTCGACATGCTAATTTGTTTTTTTGGCAATTTTTGCAAGTTTTTATTGCTATGGCGTTTCTCAGCACGCTATTTTATGCTGTTTTGAGGTGTTTTCAAGCTGTTTTTATGGGACATGTCATTTTTTGACATTTTGCCTTACTATAGCCTTGCTTTTTTGGTCATTTTTTCGACATGCTATTTGTGGTGTTTTTGTCCATTTTTGCAAGTTTTATTGCTATGGCGTTTCTCAGCACGCTATTTTATGCTGTTTTGAGGTGTTTAAAGCTGTTTTTTATGACATGTCATTTTTTGACATTTTGCCTTACTATAGCCTTGCTTTTTTGGTCATTTTTTCGACATGCTAATTTGTGGTGTTTTTGGCTATTTTTGCAAGTTTTATTGCTATGGCGTTTCTCAGCACGCTAATTTTTATGCTGTTTTGAGGTGTTTTCAGCTGTTTTTTATGACATGTCATTTTTTGACATTTTGCCTTACTATAGCCTTGCTTTTTTGGTCATTTTTTCGACATGCTAATTTGTGGTGTTTTTTGGCCATTTTTTGCAAGTTTTTTTTGCTATGGCGTTCTCAGCACGCTATTTTATGCTGTTTTGAGGTGTTTTCAGCTGTTTTTGGGACATGTCATTTTTTGACATTTTGCCTTACTATAGCCTTGCTTTTTTGGTCATTTTTTCGACATGCTAATTTTATGTGGTGTTTTTGGCCATTTTTGCATGTTTTTATTGCTATGGCGTTTCTCAGCACGCTATTTTATGCTGTTTTGAGGTGTTTTCAAAGCTGTTTTTGGGACATGTCATTTTTTGACATTTTGCCTTACTATAGCCTTGCTTTTTTGGTCATTTTTTCGACATGCTAATTTGTGGTGTTTTTGGCTTTTTTTGCAAGTTTTATTGCTATGGCATGTTCTCAGCACGCTATTTTATGCTGTTTTGAGGTGTTTAAAGCTGTTTTTATGACATGTCATTTTTTGACATTTTGCCTTACTATAGCCTTGCTTTTTTGGTCATTTTTTCGACATGCTAATTTGTGGTGTTTTTGTCCATTTTTTTGCAAGTTTTATTGCTATGGCATTTCTCAGCACGCTATTTTATGCTGTTTTGAGGTGTTTTTCAGCTGTTTTTATGACATGTCATTTTTTGACATTTTGCCTTACTATAGCCTTGCTTTTTTGGTCATTTTTTCGACATGCTAATTTGTGGTGTTTTTGGCCATGTTTGCAAGTTTTATTGCTATGGCGTTTCTCAGCACGCTATTTTATGCTGTTTTGAGGTGTTTAAAGCTGTTTTTGGGACATGTCATTTTTGACATTTTGCCTTACTATAGCCTTGCTTTTTTGGTCATTTTTTCGACATGCTAATTTATGGTGTTTTTGGCCATTTTTGCAAGTTTTATTGCTATGGCGTTTCTCAGCACGCTATTTTATGCTGTTTTGAGGTGTTTTCAAGCTGTTTTTGGGACATGTCATTTTTTGACATTTTGCCTTACTATAGCCTTGCTTTTTTGGTCATTTTTTCGACATGCTAATTTGTGGTGTTTTTGTCCATGTTTACAAGTTTTATTGCTATGGCATTTCTCAGCACGCTATTTTTATGCTGTTTTGAGGTGTTTAAAGCTGTTTTTTTATGACATGTCATTTTTTGACATTTTGCCTTACTATAGCCTTGCTTTTTTGGTCATTTTTTCGACATGCTAATTTGTGGTGTTTTTGGCCATTTTTGCAAGTTTTAATGCTATGGCGTTTCTCAGCACGCTATTTTATGCTGTTTTGAGGTGTTTTCAGCTGTTTTTGGGGACATGTCATTTTTTGACATTTTGCCTTACTATAGCCTTGCTTTTTTGGTCATTTTTTCGACATGCTAATTTGTGGTGTTTTGGCTATTTTTGCAAGTTTTATTGCTATGGCGTTTCTCAGCACGCTATTTTATGCTGTTTTGAGGTGTTTTCAGCTTGTTTTTATGACATGTCATTTTTTGACATTTTGCCTTACTATAGCCTTGCTTTTTTGGCCATTTTTTCGACATGCTAATTTGTGGTGTTTTTGGCCATTTTTGCAAGTTTTATTGCTATGGCGTTTCTCAGCACGCTATTTTATGCTGTTTTGAGGTGTTTTTCAGCTGTTTTTATGACATGTCATTTTTTGACATTTTGCCTTACTATAGCCTTGCTTTTTTGGTCATTTTTTCGACATGCTAATTTGTGGTGTTTTTGGCCATGTTTGCAAGTTTTATTGCTATGGCGTTTCTCAGCACGCTATTTTATGCTGTTTTGAGGTGTTTTCAGATGTTTTTGGGACATGTCATTTTTTGACATTTTGCCTTACTATAGCCTTGCTTTTTTGGTCATTTTTTCGACATGCTAATTTGTGGTGTTTTTGGCTATTTTTGCAAGTTTTATTGCTATGGCGTTCTCAGCACGCTATTTTATGCTGTTTTGAGGTGTTTTCAGCTGTTTTTATGACATGTCATTTTTTGACATTTTGCCTTACTATAGCCTTGCTTTTTTGGTCCATTTTTTCGACATGCTAATTTGTGGTGTTTTTGGCCATATTTTTGCAAGTTTTATTGCTATGGCGTTTCTCAGCACGCTATTTTATGCTGTTTTGAGGTGTTTTCGGCTGTTTTTTATGACATGTCATTTTTTGACATTTTGCCTTACTATAGCCTTGCTTTTTTTTGGTCATTTTTTTTTCGACATGCTAATTTGTGGTGTTTTTGTCCATGTTTGCAAGTTTTAATGCTATGGCATGTCTCAGCACGCTATTTTATGCTGTTTTGAGGTGTTTTCAGCTGTTTTTGGGACATGTCATTTTTTTGACATTTTGCCTTACTATAGCCTTGCTTTTTTGGTCATTTTTTTTTCGACATGCTAATTTGTGGTGTTTTTGGCCATTTTTGCAAGTTTTATTGCTATGGCGTTTCTCAGCACGCTATTTTATGCTGTTTTCAGGTGTTTTCAGCTGTTTTTGGGACATGTCATTTTTTGACATTTTGCCTTACTATAGCCTTGCTTTTTTGGTCATTTTTTCGACATGCTAATTTGTGGTGTTTTGGCCATTTTTGCAAGTTTTATTGCTATGGCGTTTTCTCAGCACGCTATTTTATGCTGTTTTGAGGTGTTTTCAGCTGTTTTTTTATGACATGTCATTTTTTGACATTTTGCCTTACTATAGCCTTGCTTTTTTGGCATTTTTTCGACATGCTAATTTGTGGTGTTTTTGGCCATTTTTGCAAGTTTTATTGCTATGGCGTTTCTCAGCACGCTATTTTATGCTGTTTTGAGGTGTTTTAAAGCTGTTTTTATGACATGTCATTTTTTGACATTTTGCCTTACTATAGCCTTGCTTTTTTGGTCATTTTTTCGACATGCTAATTTGTGGTGTTTTTGTCCATTTTTGCAAGTTTTATTGCTATGGCATGTCTCAGCACGCTATTTTATGCTGTTTTGAGGTGTTTTCAATGCTGTTTTTTATGACATGTCATTTTTTGACATTTTGCCTTACTATAGCCTTGCTTTTTTGGTCATTTTTTCGACATGCTAATTGTGGTGTTTTTGGCCATTTTTGCAAGTTTTATTGCTATGGCGTTTCTCAGCACGCTATTTTATGCTGTTTTGAGGTGTTTTCAGCTGTTTTTGGGACATGTCATTTTTTGACATTTTGCCTTACTATAGCCTTGCTTTTTTGGTCATTTTTTCGACATGCTAATTTGTGGTGTTTTTGGCCATTTTTGCAAGTTTTATTGCTATGGCGTTTCTCAGCACACGCTATTTTATGCTGTTTTGAGGTGTTTCAAGCTGTTTTTATGACATGTCATTTTTTTGACATTTTGCCTTACTATAGCCTTGCTTTTTTGGCCATTTTTTTCGACATGCTAATTTGTGGTGTTTTTTGTCCATTTTTTGCAAGTTTTATTGCTATGGCGTTTCTCAGCACGCTATTTTATGCTGTTTTGAGGTGTTTTCAATGCTGTTTTTATGACATGTCATTTTTGACATTTTGCCTTACTATAGCCTTGCTTTTTTGGTCATTTTTTTTCGACATGCTAATTTGTGGTGTTTTTGGCCATTTTTGCAAGTTTTATTGCTATGGCGTTTCTCAGCACGCTATTTTATGCTGTTTTCAGGTGTTTTCAGCTGTTTTTGGGACATGTCATTTTTTGACATTTTGCCTGACTATAGCCTTGCTTTTTTGGCAATTTTTTCGACATGCTAATTTGTGGTGTTTTTGGCAATTTTTGCAAGTTTTATTGTTCTGGCGTTTCTCAGCACGCTATTTCATGCTGTTTTGAGGTGTTTTCAGCTTTTTTATGACATGTCATTTTTTGACATTTTGCCTTACTATAGCCTTGCTTTTTTGGCCATTTTTTCGACATGCTAATTTGTGGTGTTTTTGGCTATTTTTGCAAGTTTTAATGCTATGGCGTTTCTCAGCACGCTATTTTATGC
>NW_024615303.1:0-1157 GCF_008729295.1 Plectropomus leopardus
ACTCTGTCACATGAATGATATGTCATTTCAGATGGACTTGCCTGGAAATGCAGGCCAAAATCAAGCGGATGATGTTCGCTAAGCCTGCACTTCCAGGCAAGTCCATCTGAAATGCCATATCATTTATGTGACAGAGTAAAACTTTATTGTGTTGACTCTGTGTGTTGTGCTTCTCTCTTACCGCGTGATTACAGCCTCCTCCTTCAGACCCTTTAGACCAGCTCTTCCCTCACGACCATCTGAGGAGCCCTCGGATGAAGAGCTGGTCGAGGCGGTAGTTGACATCGAGGAGTGTGAGTAGAAAGTAACGAAATAATTCTGATGACAAACTGTTAATAACAGAGAGACTTGACTTCAAGTGTTGACGCCTCTTTTTTTTTTATTCTTTTATTGTTTTTGCTTTATAAATGCTTCTGTAATCAGAGAGGACAGCAAACAACAGGTAAGTTTCGGTCGAATGAAAAAATATCTTGCGTCTGCTCGTCTCCAATCACTGACAGCTCTGCCTGCTGATCGCCGGTCAAAGCATCACTCATGAGAGCATCTGTAGAGTAACATTCTCCTCATCATCCTTTTCCTCGTTGCCTGTGTAACCCTCCTGTCTGCAGCCTGCATCGTGAATCGTTCTTTTTCCTCTTTCAGCCTCAGCTGTACCGGCCCCTCTCTCGCTCCAGCAGCATCCACCTCCCGCCCCCACCTCACCGACACCTCAGATGGGGGCTGGTGACTCTGCTGCGCTGGGTAAGCTCACCGACGAGGAGCTGCTGGAGGCCAGACAAGAACATCACCGCCTCCTGCAAGCCCCAGCAGCCCTCGTCATCGCCGGGCCAGCAGAGACACCAGCTCCCCATCCTTCGCCCGCCCCTGCCCCCGCCCAAGCCCCCGCTGCGGAGGAGGGAGTACAGGAGGAGTTGCCCGGGCCTGCCTTCCTCCCGCCCCCACCACCTGCTAGCAGTGCTGAGGTAAAGGTTGTCTGTCTAACACGTCAGGCCTCACCTGTGGCCGCTCTGCCCACCCACCTCATAAATCGATGTCCTCTGATTGTAAAATGCTCCTTGTGTTCCTCTGTTTTTCAGCTGCTGCCAGAGTCCTGGCGGGCAGCTCTCACTGTGGAGCAGCAGCAGTGGATCGGTCGGGTGCTGTTTTCCAGGGACAGC
>NW_024615304.1:0-1360 GCF_008729295.1 Plectropomus leopardus
ACACTTTAAAATGGTATTCCTGAAATTTGAACTCACCTGCACGTATACAGCAGTTACATGTGCTGTTCACGCAAAATATTTTCACAGTTTTAGTGTATAAATAGCCTACAGTTACAAAATCTAATGAATACATTTATCATGTCATTGTGCATCATTTTGATTAATCCATTTAATTTAGCCAAATCTGACTGAATACATCATCCAGGCTGTCTTTAGCTCATGCAATTATTTCAATTCACTTGACAGCTGACACACAAGTATCTCTGAAAATATACAGTACCTATAAAATATATGCAGTACAAAAGCAAAGTATATCTATTTTTTTATCTTTACATGTATCATGACCTTACCTGCGGATGCAGCGTGACAGAAGAGGAGCAGCATCATCAGCGTCTTCATCTTGTTTGGAGAGAAGAGTGGTGCCGTGTGTCTGAGGAAAGTCAGTTTAATCAAAAGATCTTTGTTGGTTCTGGTTAAACTCCCTGAATATTTGAGATGTTTTGTATCTGTAAGTTACTTTCTGCAATGAACCATAACAGATTCAACTTAACTGACGCAGTTGTTGTTAACAGTATTAGAGCATATTTCTGCAGTGCGTTCAAAAGAGACTTTTTACTGTCTCTGGTTCCGTGTTGTAATTTGAGCCTCTGTTCCTATGTTTTGTTTTTTTTTATGCAACAAATCATGAATCACACAAGACTTTGTCCTAGTGGACATGATGCAATATTTCCCCTGAAGTGCTAATAATAAAAACTTTATTTATAAAATCAGTGAATACAAAGTGCTTTACAAAAAATAATTATTTTTTAATGCATTCATTACAATCCCAGAACTGTGGAATTATAAAGGTCTGTGAAATTACACACAAACAAAAGTTTCTTAAGTTAGTGGGTACCGTTATCTCACACTGTGTCACAGCCTTCCTTGTAAAAACAAAACCAGAAAAAAATACAACCCAACCTGCTTAACCTACTTTTTAAGGTACATTGTGCTTCCTTATAGATTGTAAGATAAAATACTTTCAAATAAAAAACTTAAATTAAGTAGTGATCCTGAAGGAAAATCTGCAGAAGGTTTCATTGGAAATCCGCAGGCACAGAGTTCATGTGGGCCAAAAGATGATGCAGCTGTCTTGGCCTTCCCATGGAAAATAGATTACTCATCAGAAGAGCAAACAGGTCATGTATGTTTTAAGTGTGTAAAGTGCTAGACCCGAGATCTGTGTAGCGTTTTCAGCACACAGGGAAGTGCTGCTGTATATATCTATGTCATTCTCCATCTAATTTTTTTTTAAATGATGTGACATTTTGGTAAAATTTGAAGGAACAGACAAAACATTTGTGACATGTGAATACTTGTG
>NW_024615305.1:0-1037 GCF_008729295.1 Plectropomus leopardus
AATGACATCCAAATGCAGTGAAATTCCATGGGTTGACTCCAAATTAAGTGAAGCATAAGGCAAAGAAGTGTAAATCAATGCAATTAAGAAAATATTGCAAACAGTGCATCTTGTGAAAAGTGTAAAATATCAAAATAGCAGTATGTAAAAAAATTACAAATTACAAATTCCAAAAAATGGAAAGAATACTCTAGATAATGAGGTGTTATGATTGACATTTCGAAGAAAGAGATCTGAGACTGCAAGTAGATCTGAAGAAACGCCCCCTATATCAAAGAGGGTACTGCAATTGTGAAGGCAAAAAGATACCCACTTTGATGATTTTTAAGTTGTGAGTGATAAGCATTACAGAAGTATAAAAAAAAATCTTGTGTGAGAGGTTAATGTGAATGACATGTTTGACAAAAGTTGTTTAGTTTTGTTGCAAGACTAAAGAGATATGATTTTTTAAAAACTGAATTTGAAATTCAAAAAAAAAAACCCAAAATGGCCAAAATAAGCATAAAAGCAACTAGCACTCCCAAATTAGGGTTAAAAATAACAAGTATGAAATTTTAAAAGACAAAGAGCTGTTACAGTATTAAAATGTCTTTAGAAAGTTAGTCACATTCATGTGAATGAAGCTCTTCCTTCACTCTTATGGGTGTAGAGTGACGGGTTTGAGCTGCATTCCCCTTTAGGACTCGGGGGGTTGGTCTCTCACGCAACCTTTGATTTAGTGCCCTGTCCCGAGGGGTTGATTGCAGAGCTATTGTTAAGAAAGAGACCTCATTGGGTGAATCGGAGGGGAAGACTCTGGGCTCCTCCACAAATGAACTGTCTGAGGGGTACCCAGCACTTCCCCTCTTCTCTGAGACTATTGGAGAATCAGAGGACAATTCTGATAGAGGCCTCTTGGCCTGCTGGGCATCGGGGAGGGTAGCATCCTCACTTACACCTTGTGACAAATCATTTTCTTCTTCTGTGTTTCTCCGCCCACTGCCTGAATTACCCCAACCTCCTCATCACTCTCCTCTGGTGGGGCAACTGCAGGTCCC
>NW_024615306.1:0-1644 GCF_008729295.1 Plectropomus leopardus
GACAATGACCTGAAAACTCACCCCTTGGTGGTGCTGGTTTCTGATAATGGAGAACCCTCCCTGTCAGCTACTGTGTCTATTGATGTGGTGGTGGTTGAAAGCACAGCTGACATCCAGACTCAGTTCAGACATGTGCCCATAAAGGAGGACAGCTTCTCGGATTTGAACCTGTATCTGCTGATCGCCATTGTGGCAGTGTCAGTGATCTTTCTGCTCAGCCTCATCACTTTAATAGCTGTCAGATGCCACAGGACAGACGGCACTTTCAGCAGGTACAGTGCCCCAATGATCACCACCCACCCTGACGGGAGCTGGTCTTACTCCAAAGCTACTCAGCAGTATGACGTGTGTTTCAGCTCAGACACACTCAAGAGTGACGTAGTGGTTTTCCCCGCACCGTTTCCGCCTGTAGATGCGGAGCTGATCAGTATAAACGGAGGAGACACTTTTACCAGAACTCAGACTTTACCCAACAAAGAAAAGGTAAGGGCGATGAAAAATGAACAATATCAAACAGTGCATATTTTGTCTTTTATGTACCTTTAGCTGCTCTTATTGAAGGCAAATTTGGGTCTGTTCATTTCAGATAATAGCTTATTATTATTGACTCACTGGCAACACAAAAAGTCTGATAGCTTGTATACATCTACAGCATAAATCCTTTCTGATACTGTTTAATTTAAAAGGTGCTCTCCGTGGTGCTGATATCGCTCTGCCTGCCTCAGTCATCGGCACATACTTGACTTCATGTGACTAACTGGTATTACACGTGCATACCTCGTCGGTGGGTCTGCATTTTTCGAGGAAAAAGAAGTTTTGTCTATACAGCAGCATGACATTCTAGAAATACATGGTGTAGACACAACACATCATAGATGTCCACAAATAGGTTACCATACAGCAGTAAACTAGGGCAGCACGAAATGTGTGTTCTTCAGTTTTCAATGAAGTGCTTTCAGTTTATTAAGTAAAGTAAGTAAAGCCAATAGTATTCAAAGCTCCTCCGTTGACATTGCAAATACTTCTATTGTTCGCATGAGTGCATATTGTAGTTTATAAATTAATGAATAAAAAAATACCATCAGTATTGGAATTCAGCTAACAGTTTTGTAGCATCTTAAAGAATGAGCATGCCCTGAGATGATGGTATTTATGAACAGGATTGTTTGATGATGTGGGCTCTAAACAGCTCGTCATTGAACTGGATCCAAGCAGTTCACAATCTGAATTTATAGCGCTCTCCGTGGTGCTGAATGAGTCCCTTCAACCTTTGGATTCTGTGAGTTCTCTAGATCCTTCAATATTCTTAGACCTTATACAAAAAAGTTTTAATTTTGTCTTTTTTTTAAGAGAACCGTAGGTTGACTGATTAAATAGTTACTTAGTTATTTTAGGTAAAGAGTAAACTTTTTCATAAAAAACCCTAAACTGAAGATAGCTATTTTGTGTGGATACACTGCATCACTTGGACTCAATTGTGCCCTGTTGACTATATTACATGAAAAATACCTTTTGTTTTGTCCCTTTTCCATACACTGAAGTTAATTTATGTGCCAACAACTTAAATAACACATCTTTTCTCATACTGCATATCACGAAGCCAAGTATCACTCGTATTTATATTGACTTGTCTGTTATTCACCA
>NW_024615307.1:0-1156 GCF_008729295.1 Plectropomus leopardus
GTCAGCTTGAATCGTGTGAATCACATGATTTCCATGATGTGAGGCTGATGAGATCGGACTGACAAACATGACTCTATGTCTGTTTTTATGAACCCAGACAGACCGAGTGATTGCCCGCCACACTTACTCACTTCATGTGAGTTTAAGTGATTGCTTTCATGACTCACCAATATCGTCAAGTTTTAGGCCTGGTCTAAGCGTGTAGTCTGGTTCTGTAGGCTCTGGCTCATCATCCACGTCAGAGGCTGGAAGAGAGAGAGAGAGAGAGAGAGAGGGGTGAGGAAATTGAGTGAGACAGAGACAGAGGGAGGGCGAGGCAGCATGGGTTAAACCACTGCCCCAACCTAGAAGATTTTAATTAGATTCAACTTGACATGTTGAGAGAAACATGCGAGAGAGCAGCAAGGCAAGGGTGTAGGGGTTAAAAAAAAAATCCCCCGGAGCAGACTGACAAGCCATAACTTCACCAGCAGCCCTGAGAGAGAGAGAGAGAGAGAGAGGGAGAGAGGGAAGAGGGAAGGTGAGGGGAGGCAGATCAAACTGAAGAGAGGCAGTGTGTGAAAAGGGAAGGAGAGCGAAGGAGAGGGGGGGGGGGTGAAAGGGAGGAGAGGTTAACACTACAGGGCTGTGGAAGTTAAAAGGACCGGACAGGCCAGGGATCAAAGTCTGCGTGTGTATGTGTGAGTGTGTGTGTGTGCGACTGAGTGGGAGAGGGTCGAGAGATTGAGGGAAGGCAAGCAAGCGAGCGAGAGAGGTTAACACTACATATACATAGCCACCCACTGACCGCACACAGCAATAAATGGATTCTGACAGGGAGCGAGGGAGGAGGGGTGAAAGAGGAGGAAAGAGGGAGAGGAGAAGGGGGGGGGGGGGGGAGGGCCTTCAAAGCTTGAGTTGCTCCTCTCTGCTGCTGTGGAGGGAGAGAAAAAAGACAGAGAAAGAGATAGAGAGAGAGGAGGAAAGAAAACGAGGAGCAAGGGGGGTGCTGCAAGTGAAAATGCTGCAGGGGAAACTCAGCAGGAGTATTAATAGCTCTGCCTGTTTTAGACTGTATTTAGATTGTGTATGCAGCATCTGTATGCAGCCGGTATGTGTGTGAGTAATAAGTGTGTGTGTGTGTGTGTGTGTGCAGGAGAATTCGTGGGGAGCCCTT
>NW_024615308.1:0-2225 GCF_008729295.1 Plectropomus leopardus
ATGTATATTGTGTTGTATTGTTGTACTGGTCTCAATTATTATTAATTATCAATTTTTAATATTTATAAATCATATTAACACACCTAACACAACTGTAGTTGTAGTATAGCAGGCATCAACATTTAAGATTTCTTAAGAATAAACTTAATACGGTTCTTTATATCTTCAGTTCAGGTGATTTCTTGTTGGGTTAAAGAAAAGACTATTTGAATTTATTTTGAGTGGATCACTAAAAAAAAGGCAACAAAAATCAAGACAGGATGCAAATTCTCTATATGGAAATACAAAACTTTACTATCACATTTGAAATATTACACAGTCAACGCTATAACTGTTAGACGTATTCGGCTGTTACTAAAAAAAAGCACAAAAGAGACATTTGATACTGAAAATAATAAAGTCCTTTGTTGTGTTTTGTCTACTTCCTGTTTTTTATTTTATTCATGTCTACCAACTAGTTACTTTTTCTGCGCTTTGGTTGAAATTATTTTTTGTTGTATTTTTAGGGTTTTTTGTTTGTTTTCTCTCTTTTTTTTAATTGAGGTGGGGTCTGTTTGTATAAGCCTGTGGCTTCTTGACCACCCTGACACATTTTTTTTTTTTAATTTTTCAAGTGGATTTTATGTTTTTAATTGTGAGCAAATAAACTAATCTGCAAAAAAAAAAACAACATATAGATTACATTTATTTTTAAGCGCTTGAAATGGTGATTTCTAACTGTAGATCAAGTAAAAAAAATATTACTATTAATAATAATGATAACCGTACATGTTCTTTTGTCTCTCTGCCTGCTTTGCATTAAACATTTTCTAAATCTCTCCTTTGTTTTCCTTCAGGTGTTTCACGCTACTCATCCTTATCTAGTTTTTTATTTATGACCTTAAATTTAATCATCATTTCGTCTGATGCGTCCAGCAGTTCCTGCGTGATCTTTAACAGCTCCTCGTGTTCCTTCTTCCTTCTCTCCAGATCCTGTTTGACCGTTTCTCGTTTCTTTTGTTTCCTCTCTCGGTCGAACGAGGCGGGGTTCTCCAGCTTCCTCTTGGTCTCGGCGATCTGTGTGTTCACCTCCAGCAGTAACGAGTTGATCAGCTCTCTCTGTTTCTTCAGCTTCGTCTTTTGCTCGCTCAGTTTTCCGAGCACCTGCTCGATCTCTTCGTCACAGCTCGAGTTTCTCTTGTCCAATCTTCCGTCTCTCTCACTTGTTTCCAAGAGCTTCTTCTCTTCTGTCGCTGCACCTGCGGACTGAATTTTCATGTTGTTGTCAAGTAATTCCCCAAATTCAGCTTCAGTCTTATGGTGATCGCTGGCCTCTGTATAAAGAGTGGAATAAAGATGTTAAATCTGGGGTCTGGCGAAACTTTTAAAAACAGACTTCCTGCACAGTGTAAAGATAATAACTGTTATGTGGAGCTGTGAAATTAAGTCGTCAGTAGGAGAAATGTTCAAACACTTTTGTGACTTACTGTTGTGTCCACATCTGCACACAATTAAGACGACTATGAGGACCGACGCAAAGCAAACACCCAGGCTAATGATGACACGGACGGTGAGACAGGACTGGACCACGAAGACGTTATCTGAAGTTTAAAAAAAGACATTGGTCTGTTATATTTGATGTCAAAACAGCCAGCAGATATTGATTTTATTATTGATTTGTGACCTGCAACATGGATGTGTGAGTTTCGCGTCAGGCTGATGTGGTTCTGTTGGACTCTGCAGGTGAAGCTGTTGCTGTGTCTCTTGTCCACAGTCACTCTGCTGCTGACAGTATAGAGGTCATCAGGACCTCTGACTGTCTCTGTAGGTCCAGCAGAGAGGACGTGTCCCTCACCGTCCAGCCACGACACCTCAGGATCTGGATACCAGCCTGCAGACTCACAGTCTAACATCAGCGCCGCTCCGCTGTCATCTCTGGTGATGCCGATTCTTGGAGGAGAGAAAACACCTAGAAAACCAAGAGCAGAGGAATTTCACGCTGTTGCAAGAATCCACGTTACACATAAGGCGAGGTGCACTCTCACAATTAATGTTGCTGCTAATCATCGACATGTCCCAAGCTGGGGTCATCAAAAAAACATTTACTTTGCATGTAGCATATTAACAATATTTCAATTTTTTGTGTGTTTTTCCATCTAAAAACATAGTGGCGATATGATGAAAACCTGGAATTTCATAAGTTAAAACTTGGAAAATTACTGAATATATGTTGGTATTGGTTAAAA
>NW_024615309.1:0-1027 GCF_008729295.1 Plectropomus leopardus
TGTGTGGTTGAGTCACATGGTTGCTGGGTATTTGTGCAGGTCTGTTGGTGGTTTGTATCACTGTGGGATAACGCACACAGTAATACACAGCTGTGTCCTCAGGCTGCAGATTCTGTCCTGTTAATGTCACTGAGCTTGTAGAAGTGCGTGTGTGGTAGAGGAACTTGCTCTTCAGAGCATTATTTTGGTCAACACCTCCTCCACCCCACCGATGTATAATCCAGTCCATTGGTTTTCCTTCACGCTGTCTGATCCAGCCTGTTGCGTAGCTGTTATCAGTCAAAGAATAACCAGAGACCTGACAGGTGATGGTCAAAGACTGTCCAGGCTGCGCGACCAGTGAGTCTGGCTGGATGAGGCTGATACTGTTCACACCTGTGGAAACACAAATCAACATTATCTCCATCATTCATCTGACTATTCAATGTTTCTAATGTGTTTGTGAGTGAGAATCCACTGAAAGCTCCTCACAGGATCCAGCTGCCAGCAGCAGTATCAGAGCTACAGAGAACATGGTTGATGTTGAAGCTGAGCTGATGTGAGCTCTTCTGTCCTCTCACTGACACACACACACTTCCTTATGAGTAACTTTTATTTGCATATTGTTGAATAATCATAGGAATTTAAATCGAATAATTTGATGGTATAAACAGCGCGTCCTCTCTAGCGACATGGTAGTGAAATAGTTTAGTAAGGAACATGATTTTAGCATCAAAATGGTGAATTTTTTTTATTTTTTGTAAGGAACATATTGTTGTTTTATTTTTTATGAAAGGCATTTTATAGATTTAATTGTCACCGTGGCCTAAAGGTTTTTTGCGCATCTGTATCACTGCTATGATTATATTTCACTAACAATATGTATAGAAACTAATGAAGTTAGTACAGCTCAATGCAGAAAGACTGAGTTATGTCTGATACAGAGCTTTGTAAAGCAGTTTTGACTGTAGTTTAATTTATATTGTAAATACAGTAACAGCTAATAAAGATGTTGCTGGAAATCATGACCAACTGTCTCAACAAACTG
>NW_024615310.1:0-3787 GCF_008729295.1 Plectropomus leopardus
AAAAAAGGTAAATGAATAATTATGTAAAATAATTTAAATATTTAATAATAATAATTATTAAAGCAGCTCGCCGGGTTTTTTTCCTAACTTTTAAAAAAATATTTTCTAAATTTGCTAACTTCTTGCAATTTGTTGGACATTTCCTGCCAAGTTGCTCACTGCTTATTTCCTATGTTTAAAAAAAAATCAAACAAATTTGCTCGGGGTTTAAAGGTTTGAATAGTTGCGTCTGAGTGCAGCACAAGAAAAGTGATGGAAAGTGAAAATCTCCTTTTTTCACAGCTGAAGCTGCAGCTCGTCGTGTTTTTGTAGTTTAGACTAATCCAGTCTTTGCTTGTAGTTCAGATATGTTTCCATCCTCTTTTAGTTGCTGTAATCTGACTCTTCTCTCCTCTAACTTCCTCTTTGTACCTCGGGTTTTTCCTCGCTGCCTTCCCTCACCTTCTCTTTCAATCTCCCACAATTCTTTGCTCCACCCTCTGGGTCCTTATCATTCCTCCTGGGCCTCCTCCCTCCACACCCGTACACCGCAGGGCTCCCAGCCTTGTCCGGCCCCAAATCAGGCCCCCGGCCCCGGAGCAGGGCCGACCGCCTCCTTAGCACTAGCCCCTGCCCCGGGCCAAGCCCCGCCCCCTGCGTCAGGACAGGCTCCTGGCAGCGGGCAGGCGAACTGCACTCAGGCCTGGAGCTCCAACGCTCTGCGGCCGTCTCCTTTGTCAGTAAGTAGACATCTGGAAGAAAACCACAACACCCCGATCCTTGTGTGAAGCCCAGAGTCCTAATTCACCCGTCTGTGAGCCTAACGTCACACTGTGAACCTGCACAGCCACGACTGCTTCACACCAACACACTCCTCATACAACCTGCACTGACTGCTCAGTCACGCCTACAAACCCCTGTCATGGTCCCATAACCGGAAACACATACGTGATTCAGTATCTGCACCATCTACCTTCGTACAGTTAAGCCTCATTCCCACTGCCCAAAAAACCCGCTAACACCCGCTAACATCCGGCTTTTTAATGCAATGACAATGATTGGCATTCACACCCCGGTCTAATGACTCTGCAGCAGACACGAGTTTTGCAGCGTGATGCAATGACGCGCCGTCACTAATTAACACACATCACCTCCGAAGCAGCTAAAACACGCATCCAAAAACATCCGCAGCAAGTTTGAAAGTGAGACTGAATAAGTCAGAGATATATAAAGACAAGAAACCACTGAAGCGTTCTCAAAGACCTCTGTTTATACTGCTGTCACCAACAAAACAACACACACACACGCACACACACACACGAGCTGATAGAAAGGCAGATTCATGTGCTGCAGTGGTGTGTTACTGTCAGTGAGAATGCAGTCTATCACCTGTATTTAGCAGGTTTACCTGTGTTAGAAAAACCCACGTGCTCGTGCTAATTTTGGTGACAAAGGGGTATTACAGTCAAAGTCACAACTCGCATCACATCCTGAAGAACAGCTGCTCGCTCACATTTAAAGAATGAATAATTGAACAAAAACTCCCGCACACTGTCCGCCTCACTTTAATAACAGCATTTTGGTAAAAAAAAACGCCTAACGAAGGTCTTTGTAACAACATGTTGTCATAAAAGTTAACTCTTGAACGATGAATGAAAGAGAACGTTGAGTTCACGTCATCAGGATGGTCTCATCAGGCTACGGTCCGTTAAAAACCTGACCTAAAGACAGTTTCAGTGTTCACAGTTACGTCCAGTGATAACTGTCGTTCTTCTGAAAAACTACAAACTGTACAACCTTGAAGTCCAACACTAACACTAAAACACCAAAATCTCAGCTGCAGCGTCGTCCTTTTTGTGCTGAATCACCAAAACAAGCTGATGGCTGCTGGAAACGTTCCTGTTCTCTTAAGTGATTAATATCTCGTCAATTTCTGTGCTTTTTCTTCTTGACTTTTTCCTCTGCGTTCTAAGATTTCGTCTTTTTTTCCTAATCTTTTACTCTTGCTGTGATTTCTTATCTGCTCATGAATTAATTCACCTTTGTTTTCTGCGTTTTCTCTCCTGTGCGTCTTTCAAATGTCTCAACTGGTGAACAGCTGCTTTGCAAAATGCAGTGATGGACTTTTAGAACATTAGAGACTATTTGTTGGTGCACGATCTGATATCATCAAGTAAATGTTGCCCTGGATCGATGAACGCTTGACGTTACTGTTACCCGGATTAACACTTAATGACAGCCCGGGATAACGACAGATAACCCCTCTATTTTTCAATCCTTAACTTTCCCTTAACCTTTTAAGAATAGTTTTCTAAATCTACTCATTTCTTGTAGTTTGTAAAACATTTTTTACCAAGTTGCTTGTTGCATTTTGTCTCCAGCATTTTGAAAGAAATCGCACCAGTAATTTGAGTTCAAAGGTTTAAATACTTGTGAAAGTCATATGAACTAAAGTGATGTCACTCCAGGTTTCATTTGTTGGGAGTGTGTGTTTGGCTCAAAGATGATTTGACAAAAATACATTCTGGACAGTAAAATGCTTAAAAAAAGAAAACCTTCATGAAATGTAAAATGATGAGGCTTTTCTGATTGTGCATTTTGGATTTCAGCTTTTCACCGTGTCCAGTTAAACTCGCCTCTGCTCCTCTTTGTCGTATCACAGAATGAAGTCACGGTCACATTTCTCTGCACTGCACACACAGGAGCTCACATTATTAACCATTTATTAACCCTCTCTCTTTCTCCTGGTTTTTCCCATCTTCCCCCTCCGCCCTCCTGTACAAACTCCTCTCACCGTCTCCTCTCCGTCGCCTTCCTCAGGCCGCCCTGTTGAACTCGTTCCCGGCCATCTTCGACGAGCTGCTGCAGATGTTCACGGTGCAGGAGGTGGCCGAGTTTGTGCGCGGCACTCTGGGCAGCATGCCGTCCACGGTGCACATCGGACAGTCCATGGACGTGGTCAAACTGCAGTCCATAGCGCGGACAGTGGACAGCAGGCTCTTCTCTTTCCCAGGTAGCAAACACACGACTGTTTTTTCTTTGATTTCCATGTCTTTAATAATGAGAATATCATGGAATAAGAAATACTATACAGTTCTGTTTATTGTACACAATAAACAGAACGCTGTTTATAACTCAAACAGAATATTATTTTCAGCATTTTTTTTGTAAAATTCAAGTTGACATAAAAAGATAAAAGGGAAAAAAACAAAAATCTAAAAATTAAATCGATTTTGCTCCTTTTTGTCTGAAATGTCCTTTTTTAATGAAACTGCACAAATTAAATTCATCTGTACTCACCACATCTCAGCCTTTCATACCGTCAGGTAACGAAAAACAAACAAAAAGAAGAATAGCTCATCTGGGACAGCAGGTGTCCCACGCACAAAGGCCGTGTCCTTGTACAGCAGCCGTGGGTTCAAGTCCACCCTCAGCCCTCTGCTGCATGCCACCTCCTCTCTCTCCGCCTGTCAGGCTACAGCTGTCCAATCAGAGTGAAGGGATAAAAAGCCCAAAAGATTATCTTTAAAGAAAAAAAAACGCATGAATGAAAACTGAGAGGGTCAAAAATTTGCTGTCCGTGGGTGCTTTAGTAAAATTGAGTCGAGCTAAGACGGGACAGCATCCTAAAATGTTATGTCTTGTCGCAAATTTTTTATCTGAATTGAGCTTTAGATTAATCAATCACATGCTAGTAAATGTCTGTGTGTGTGTGTGTGTGTGTGCGTGTGCGTGCGCCCTCAGAGTCTCGAAGGATCTTGCTTCCTGTTGTCCTCCATCACATCCACCTCCACCTGAGGCAGCAGAA
>NW_024615311.1:0-2295 GCF_008729295.1 Plectropomus leopardus
ACTTCCTTATAACACATCCATGATGCCTCTGCTTCATCTGTTTCAGACCCGCCCTCCGCGTTTGGGCCACGCCTCCTCATTTACATACAACTTGAAATGCCAAATGGAAAATGGAAAAGATTAAAATTAAAATAGAAAACATCATATTTAAAATGCCAAATAATAAAGTCCAAAATCAATAAATAAAGCTTTTATATAAGTATTTCCATTTAGGTTTTTGCATTTTCCCATTTTAGGTTTCATATTTGATGTGTCTCCTGTCATATCTCCATTGCCATTCTCATCTTTACAATTTAAGATTTAAGCTTGACTATTTCCATTTTAGCGTTTTGCATTTTAAATTTTAGGGTTTTTTTTGTTGTCACTTTACATTTTTAAATGATAATTTCACATTTTACAATTTACTTTTTTCAGATTACTTTTTCTTTTAAAGTTTAATTATAGCCAGATTATTCTTAGTAGTGCAGTCAATTAAAAAAATCTTTTTTATTTTATCTCTTTTAATTTCCTAATTAGACTTTGAATTTGAATTATTGTTGTTTTTTTTACATCTAATACACCCCAGTCATCTGTTGCATCTTTAGTTAAGGAATCATTTAGGTGAGCGTGAAAAAAAAACATTTTGTTTCAGTGTGTTTAAAACTAATATAACTTAATGACAGAAGTGCAAGCCCATGTATGTACATGTACTAAAAAACTGAACAAGAACTGCAGTCAGTTTACTTTAAGTGAGCCTTGGATAGGCATTTGAGGCAAACTTAGGTTAATTTTACAGGGCTTGAATTTAAGTAAAACCCATATTATCTTTTATGACATGAATTTACTTCCTTGCAGCTGGTTCAGAATTATTTACTGTCTGTTACAGTAACTCTTGACTGGTTTATTGGGGGACAAAAAAGTGATAAAAATTACTGATTTGGGTGGCAAGGTTGTTTTTTCACATGGCATTATCTAATTTATTCTAACAAATCCAAATATAGCTGCAGGGAGGTTTTCATATTATCAGTGAAATGTTGTAAATACCGTTCCGTACACTTCTTTGCACATAGAAACATTTGACATATCGTGTTTATTCATGCAGGGATGTGATCAGGATGTGAAAACGTAGAACATAGTGACCTTGACTGTGATATATGTGCTGTTATCTGCAGTAATGTGCTTATGTAAACGTGGTGGTCAGCTGTTGTTAGCGGTCCACAGGAGAGATGTATGTGGGGAGGAGGAGAGTGGGAGTGAGCTGTGGGGGTGCAAACTGTATGTGTCACACTGTTTCTCAACTGTGTAAAGGCCACATGACACTCTGTGAACTTTGAACACACATGCAAACACACGTCGTCATCATGTTATTCAAACAGACAACTTGTAAAGATGGAGAGGCGGTTTGATGAGCGGTGACAAAAGATGAAGGACAGAGAGAGACCAAAAGGAAAGCGGATAGGGTGTTTGACAGGAAAACACAGAAAAAGAAATGACTTATCTTTAAGGCGGAAAAGAAAAAAACATGTGTTTGTATGAGAGCAAGAGTTGAGACTGAGATAAAGCACATTCAGGAGAGATTACAGGAGTATGTGTCAGTCTGTTTAGTTAGCTGTCTGTACGTAACCTTTTCAGTGTGAGGAAGAAAATCTGTTCACACCTTCACAATTTCAGGACTCACCTCCCAATTTATTATTAAGACTCAGAGTTAAAAGCCCCTTTTAGGCTGCAGGAATTTCATGCCATTATGCTGCCTTGCTATTCTGTATAAACGGTACAATCGCAGAATGAGACAGAGAGTTTTTGTTTGTTTCTTTTGTTTTTTTGTTTTTTTTTTACCTACTTTATTCAGCAATACAATGCACAAAATATGTCAGGTATGAAACAAGAACACAAAAAGACACAAGAGCTGATAATATAACTTATAGTGAAAGATAAATGGCATGAGCGTGATAAACTGCATCACTACATACATTATTAGAAATCTTATAATAAATAAAAAGAATGGTTATACAAACAAAAAACAAAAACAATTAATTTCACATCAAGGGGGTTTCACCAAATGTGTTTCTCTAATACTCTAAATACCTGTTACTTTTTCTGTTGTTCAGCATTGAGTTAAAATCAGTCAAGAAACAATGGAAAGAAGGTTGTGAACCAAAAAAATCATTTTTCCCTGTTAAAGTAGTTTCAGTTTCCCATTAAAATACAGAAATGAATGACATAGTTCAGAGACTTGTTACTCATATTCTCATATCACTAGAGTAACTGATTATATTTTTTAAAAAATGACTGACACCAGAGTTACTGAAAACATGG
>NW_024615312.1:0-1702 GCF_008729295.1 Plectropomus leopardus
CTTACTCCAGATGCAAGAAATTAGGTATTGATTTCGATGTAACATCTGGTTTAAAACAAAAATTGGATTCCACATTACTGACTAATGGCATCATGGTTGAAATGTTAACTTTTGCCACCGAACTGCTATCAGCCCAAAAGTATTTCATCACAGAAATACTGGAGTTTAACTTTCATCTAAATTTCCACAATGAGCTGTACCGCAGTGCCTTTGCACACGATGTTTGTTTTAAAATTAATTCAGTCACTAGGAGAATTAAACAAAAAATCATGACGCAAAGCAAAAGGGGTTTTGAACTCCCTGACATGAGGTCCTTGAAAATAACTTTTTCTGACAGAGCTATGCGCTGCCCCAAATGCGCTCAAGAGAGAGAACATATGATTCGTGACAACAGAACTGGCCAGGGTCAAATGCATCATCCTCGCCCACAGACCATGACTAAAGAAGCCTGCAAAAGAGCACAAAGGCCTTCAGAAGATCCATCCTCTACCTTCACAGCAATAGAGGAAATGATAATGGACAGATACCCTCTATGCAAGAAAATGGGTTTGAAGCTGTGTGTGAACAAAGATAAACGGAGGGAGGCACTTGATGTACGTGAATTGACGTTTGGGATTATGTTTGAAGTGGCTAATTTTACCAACGTATTGTGTTCCACAAAAAACAAGATCATCAATACCCTCCTGAAACATAACTTCAACATTGACATGGAGAGACATAACACAGATATTTTGAAGCTGTTTGGCAGAGCAAGAGCACTTAAGGATGGTGAGATGGCCTGGTTCAGTAAAGTTTTTGTTCCACAGAGAGTTCGTTACACAAAACCCAAGCCTGCATGTAAACGGAAAGGGTCACCTGTCATGCAAATAAGGAAAAGGAGGAAAACTGTCCAAAACAGACAGCTGGCTCTGCAAATGGAGAAGGAAAGAGCCACCCTGCCAAGTTATAATAACAGTAGCAGTGTCATTGAACGAGAGGTAACGGGAACGAAATGGGACTACACTTGTCCTCTCGGAGAGTCTGATCTAGACTCAGATGGAAACACGGACTCAGAAAACTTTGGCAATCAGGATCACTTACATAACACAAAAAGGTTTTCTCTGAGTTCTGATATTCGTCGACAGTCAAAATCGAACTGTCTGGATATTGGGGCATGTGTCGTGATCCTCAGAGACATCAGACCCAGTTTACCAGTCATGAACTCAAATGTGAACACATCTGCAAGTCAAAAAGGGCTCTGTGGTGAAGAGCAAACACAGACTCCTAGAAATGAACCAAATGAATATGACACTGAACAAAAGAGCACAAGAATAGAGAACATCATGTGGAAGTTGCGTGCTAACCGTGTTAAACAAATTCTCTCTGAGGTCGGTCCATTCACTTTTTCCGAAAGAGACAGCCTTGAATACAATGTTGGATTTGGCCCAAAGCAAAACATCAGTGTTGACTCTTTGCGTAGTTCTACTCTGCTGGAAGTTGCTAAATTTGCCCTAGCAATGAATGCATCTCAACAGAATTTCATCATGGAGATACTTGAGTACAACTTTGACTTTAGCGGGTTGAGTGAACACCAGAAGAATCTTTTTACATGTAAAATTATGGATTCAGTAAGAAAACTGAAAGATTGTGAAGATGCAGTCAAATTCTCAAAGGTAATCTTTGGTTTGCCATCTTTATTGACTGCAAAGGACCAGAAAGTTCA
>NW_024615313.1:0-1914 GCF_008729295.1 Plectropomus leopardus
AGGAGGAACAACAGGAGCAGGAGCAGCAGGAGGAGGAAGATCAGCAGCAGGAGCAGGAGGAGCAGCAGCAGGAGGAGCAGGAGCAGGAGCAGGAGGAGGAGCAGGAGCAGGAGCAGGAGCAGCAGCAGCAGCAGCAGCAGGAGGAGGAACAACAGGAGCAGGAGCAGGAGCAGCAGCAGCAGCAGCAGGAGGAGGAACAACAGGAGCAGGAGCAGGAGCAGGAGCAGCAGCAGCAGCAGCAGCAGGAGGAGGAACAACAGGAGCAGGAGCAGCAGGAGGAGCAGCAGGAGGAGGAGGATCAGCAGCAGGAGCAGGAGGAGCAGCAGCAGGAGGAGCAGCAGCAGGAGCAGGAGGATGAGCAGGAGCAGGAACAGGAGCAGGAGGATGAGCAGGAGCAGGAGCAGGAGCAGCAGCAGGAGGATGAGCAGGAGCAGGAGCAGGAGCAGGAGGATGAGCAGGAGCAGGAGCAGGAGCAGCAGCAGCAGCAGCAGCAGCAGGAGGCGGAACAACAGGAGCAGGAGCAGCAGGAGGAGCAGGAGCAGCAGGAGGAGCAGCAGGAGCAGCGGGAGGACGTACCCGGATGTGCGGGCCGATGCGGTGGCTCTGGCTGTAGCTCTCCAGGTATTTCTGGACGTGGCGGTGCGACAGGAAGCTGCTGAGCTCGGGGTCAAAGGGGAAATCTGGAAACATCATCACCTCTTTGGGCAGGTTGGTGCTGCAGGAGGAGACGGAGGAGTTACAACCTGAGGAGGCGCAGACCGCTCAGGGACAGGGTTCACACACATTTTTATCAATAACTTTCCAGGACTTTTCCAGGACTTTGAGCAGAATAAGAGCTAAATATTTAGGCACAACTTAGGGACTGTTAGTTATTTATTGGGGGGGGGCTCTGGGGAGGGACCGATGTTTTTGTTTTAACTCGGTTGAGGAGCAGACAGCTCAGCTTCAGCTGGCTGTTTTCTGTTTATTTTAATGCTGATTTTTAAAGAAATTCTTTACCATTTTTTGGAGATATTTAAAGAAAAAACTTGTTTTTCTTCTGAGTTTAAAGGAAAGATTTTGGCAATTTATTTTCTAAAAAAAGAAACTTTTTGTTGAGTTTTAAGGAAATGATTTCAGCAATAAAAAAACAACTTTAGAGATAGATAGAGAAAGAGAACATGGTGATTCTTTTGGTGATTTTTAAAAAAAATTTTCTGTTGATTTTTGATGATTTTTGGTGATTTTTTTGTGATTTTTGTTTGGGGTTTTTTTTGGTGATTTTTTGGTGGTTTTTTATGATTTTTTGGTGATTTTTGATGATTTTTTGGTGGTTTTTGATGATTTTTTGGTGATTTTTGGTACGGGCTCACAGGTTTGGAAGGCATGTTTTCTTTAAGAATCTCCTCTGATTTCAACTGATCTTCACATTTCTTTCAGTCCTTGAACACATCTTGTGTTATTGTGCAGGTTTGTGACACTAAATTCCAGGACCTTTCCAAAACTTTCACGGTACATTTAGTTTTACAAAGCATTTCCAGGCTTGGAAATCCATGACTTTCCAGGTTTTTCCTGACCGCGTGAACCCGGAGGCGACAGGTTCTCTGTGGTCGTCACGGAAACGTACCGGAGGTCCCTGTACATGCTGCTGTGGACCGGCCGGCCGTCCTCGTGCGTCCCGACCCGCTCGGTGTAACACCAGGTGCCGCCCACGCTGCCGGAGAGCTCGAACACCACCGGGGGGGCGAAGCGGTCCAGGCGGGACAGGATGTGTCTGGCTGCACAGAGTCCCGCCGCCCCGGCGCCGATCACCGCCACCCGCTGCAGCATCGCCGCGAACCTGCCGAGAGAGATGGAGGTTACTCAGCAGCATCGGAAACCTTTATTAAAACCTTTTAATAAAAAAAAAACCAACCTTTTATTATTGTTGTTATT
>NW_024615314.1:0-4802 GCF_008729295.1 Plectropomus leopardus
AAGTTTCTAACTGTCTCTCTCTATTTCCCCCTCTTCTCTTTTCCTCCCCACCCTTCCCGCTCTCTTTTCTTTCTTCCGTCAGGGCGAAGTGGGACCCAGGGGATGGAAAGGAGAGGTTTGTCGAATTAGACTTTGCGGTATTAGATATAATCCATTCTGTCTTATTCTGCACCGCAGTGAGAAGCCCTGTCAAGCCTGCACAGCTGCTATAGAAGACTTACAGAGCCAATACCTCCAGGCCCGGGGAAATCTGGCCCCCCGGGCAAAAATATACATCACAAAAGCCCTCTTTTCTAAAGGCGCACACATCTGAAATATCAAACACTTACTGTACCGTCTGCAGAATTACAATTTATGGAGATATAGCCTCCTTTAGTTGTGAAAGTGCCGTATCATTTGTAGGATATCATTTGATACAAGTCTACACTGTACTCGCATGCTTTTTGATCAGGAAACAGAAAATCTTTTAAAAAAGTAGAGAACTTTGGAGTGCTGTGTATAGATTTCATCGGGATATTTGACAATCAGATCCCCCGCTCCCCCCAAAACCTGTCTGTCAAACTTCGTTCTACTTTCCACGTTCTAGTACGGTTTGTACAGATCAAGTGGCAGATTTACCACTTGAAATATTTAGATGGAACTAGACAAACGAAGCTTCTAATTCCTACAAGTACGCTAATTTTTGCCAACTAAAATGACAACTGTTGCTATCACACTGTATCAGCTGTAGCTATCCAGCTAAAAAAGCTAACTGTGTGTTGTTTAGTGTTTCCAGTTGATTTGCAGGAACTTTAAATTGACCCCCAAGTAAAATGCTTAATATGCACTTGGCAACATTCAGGATCTATACTAACAGACTGAAGCTAAACATATATGTCTCATGCATAAACTCAGCATCCTCACAAGTTGAAATAAAGACACAACATTGGTCCTGTATTTATGATGGCCCTGAGAGCTTAACACACTGCATATAAAGAAAACACATAGAGAAAACACAAGAAAAAGTACTGCATGAAGCTTACGACAAACTGTTTTCATGCAGGGACACCAAAAAGTGATGCAAACAGCTTGGACATGCTTGTTTTTGCAGTCAGGCCCCTAGGAAGTGTGTCGGATTTGAAGCCGATTTTTATACTGGTCAAACACTTACACACCCAAAAAGATTATTTACCGTTGACTGACATAGCAAAAGTGATGTCTTTAAATAAATGGATCATTTTGAGCGCCATGACCCCGCACTCAGCTGAAAGTCTGTAGTGGGCTTGTTCTATGGGCCCCAGAATACAGAGGATCCAGGTAATTTCATACAGCAGGAAACCGTGGCTTCATGTGCTACTGAGCAACTTTCATAGGAATTAATGTGGACCCTGCATTGTACAGTATCCAGTTCTCTTAATACATTCATGTTAGTTGTTGCCATGGTTTGCGGCTTAAGATATTAAAGTTTTCGGACGGTCATTGTGATAGTAGAATCCAGATATAGTAAAAGTAAGCAAAAGGCTAAAGCTAGTTTAATGTGCAACAAATAATATATGAATTGTACCATCACAATGTAAAAATCAAATAAAACAATTACATTTTAGGTCATTTTTCAATACCACTGATGGCCAACTTCAAAAACGTCTTGACACGTTTCTTTATTTGCAGTGTGCTGGTCTTTCAAGGCCATCGTATGCATCGCATAGTAAAGTTAGTAAGTTAATGTTAGCATACAGGACAGGCTCCAAACAGTGGGGAAATACTAGTGTGAAGTTATTGGGTTTTTTTTTTATGTAACCTGTAACCATACAAACTTGGGTAAGTTAGTTGTTGATATGCTCCTTAGCAGAAATACATATTTAGTTCGCCAAAAATGCTCATGATTGCAACTTAAACAGTAGCTGATAGCATTTGCTCGGAGCATTTGTTGTTGTAGTTTTGGTTTTGAAGGGTTAAAAAAATCCTCATTTTTTAAAAAGAACTGGACATCTCATATTTAGCAAAACATGACACACCTGCCATCAATTGATTTTTATGTATGAGATAACATAGTTGAGTCAAATACTGCAAAATAAGCCTCACTTTAAGCTTTTTTCGTTTGTAAACTGAGGTATCCTGTCCTCCCTCCTGCTCCCTCAGACAGGACTGAAAGGTGATGTGGGCCACAGGGGGCCTGAAGGAAAGAAAGGTGACATGGGCCACGTGGGCCACATGGGTGCTGTTGGTCCCAGGGGATTTCCTGGCCAGGACGGGTTGCCAGGTCAACCAGGTCAACCGGGATATCCAGGAAAACCTGTGAGTGAACCATCTCCTTTGAGCAGATTTAAAAAAAAATGGTCTGAAAGTAACAGTCACTGATTTCCTGTCTGGATTGGAGGAGTAATGTTTGGGAGTAATGGGAGTGTTGCTGTCGGTGCGTGTGGGCTACGGGAAGACAGAGAGCGGAGTGTTGAGGAGATCCTGTAAATCTGCAGGAACACTCAATCACAGGTTGAGCCTGTTTGCAGTCCCAGGGTGGATTCTGCTGAATCAAAGTGTAATTGTGTGTTGCAGGGCAAGCCTCCCTCAGATGAACATCTTCTAAAGCTCTGCACTGATGTTCTGCGTAGTAAGTATCTGTTTGTTTTTATGTCACTCTGCTTAGTGTGAAAGCCCGGCTCTGAAACTTCCTCTCTGCACAAAATGCTGCTAACACTCATCTCAGATCTGGAGTTTCACGTGACTTCTTTGATCAGTTTACACAGATTGGAACAAACCAGGGTTAAACTGGCTGCGTGGTGAATAATTAAAGTGTTTATTCACTCTGTAAAGAGCAGCAGAGTGGATCATTTTAGTTAGATACCTTACCAACCAAAATGCAAATGTAAATAATTATTCATTAACCCTTAGGGCCAGCTTAAATATTACACACTCATATTGCTCTGCTTTCAATTTTCAAATTCAAGTTTTAAAAAAAGTCATACATTAATATTATGTTCTACCAAGTAGATTTTTATTTTTAGGTTATCAAAGCCTGATACATCAATGATTTGCAGCAACACTGATTGTGACAGTGCACCTAGTGAGAACAGCATGTATTTTCTCCATGTGCCAAATATTGTTAAAAATGATGTAATCACGTGGAAAATGACAAAAAAAATGACAAATTCCAGAATGACACCCAGAAATTATACAATGTTTTATGCTTTGATGGCTGTGGGATCAAAAATTTCAGTTTGAATGGGTTTCAAAGGCATTTTTCTTTTTTTCCACTTAACAGTATGAATTAACAGTTTTGTTTCCGCAGTGTATTTTAGACTTATTGTAGGAACTGAGCTAGAAATTCTGAGATTAAACAAAAATACATAATCTTCCCAAAATGTATGCCATATGCATGAACACAGCCAAAATGATCAAAAAATGAGGAGTGAAACTGAACTTATAACCTTTATACAGAACGCAAATCAAGCAGAACTCTGGGTGATTTACATTTGGCTAACATGCCTCCTCACTTCCTGCACTCATGTCTCTTCCATGCATCACAGCTACTCCATACAATAATGCAGGGGACGGGAGGATAGAGGATTCACATCCATCAAATGGATCACCTGACGGAAATATCAGCTTCTTGAGCTGCTGAATGCTCCACTATGGTGGATCTTGTCAGCAAACTTCCTAGTTTCCTTTTTTTTTATTTTTTAAATCTTGTGCACGTGTCCCTTTTTTTTTATCATTCAGTGCATCTCTCCATATACTGATATTTTTGCCGGTCTGTGAACACAGCACAGCCAAAGCTCATCATGAGTTATTTATATCCCGTAGCATCAGTTTGGGTTGCAGTGTAGGTAATCGATCAGTTGACCTGATTTTTTGTTTTTGTATAAAGTTATATAAACATGTTCAGTATGATCTCTTATTTTGTTTTTGCCAATTTTGAACGAAGTGTGTTTTATATTGAGTTAACAAGGCAGATAAGCCTCATCAGTCTTCCGTGACCGAGAGAAAGTTGTGAAAGTCAAAAAGTGTCCAGTTGCACTTCTCAGTTTGATAAGATAAACAGGCGTGCGAGTATTACTTTTCTTGATATTTTGTGCATTTTTATCGCGTATTTATTGGTCTAAAAATCTGAAAGGAAGAAGCATGCTCACTGTGGAGGGGGGTTAACACCACACTCATACCGTTATATACTGTTTGATATCAGGATTTATACAGCAAAACTTAAGTTAAATTTAATACTTTTTAATACCTTTTTCACTACCTTCAGATTTTTTTAAAAAACTGTCACAACACTAAGTGTCAAGTGTTAATTAGCAACACGTATGGCCCGGCTTTGTTGATCCTGTCGACAAGCTGTTTTTTGAAAAACTGCGCTATTCCAAACTTGACCACGTACCCGGTTTTGCCACAGGTAAACGTCTTCCCAATGTCGGAGTCGGGAAACATTGCTTTGAATAGATCCGCAACTCCTTCATTTGAGTGGAAGGAGTGGTGTTTGACAGCTGTGTTCAGACACCACAGAGCCTCTGCGCGCAATGTTGGTGTGGTGCCCATAGTCACCCGGAGGTCAGACGAAGTTGCAGGAGGAGCAGTAATGCTGGCTTGACCTGTGGCACTAGCTTGTGATGGTTGTGGTGGTGGTGCAGCAGCACACAAAGCTGAAACATCCAGAGTTGACTGCTTTCGCCGACCGCGCATTGCATTTGCGTGTTTAGACAATTGCATGTGTGACCTAAGTGCGTTAGCTCCCATCCAGTTGACGTTTATTGTTTTTTTACAAACTGAACAATAAGCTTGCCGGTTATTTCCAAGAACAGGCCTCAGCCATTCCTTAAATGTTGGGTCTT
>NW_024615315.1:0-3034 GCF_008729295.1 Plectropomus leopardus
GAGGAGCAACAACAAACAGCAACCAGGGGGTTTGCAGGGTTGTGATGATGTTCAGAGACTCCAGCAATGAAAAGGTTAAAGGCACAGGTGATATCAAGAGGATCAAGATGCAAGTGGGCAGCTGACACATTGGTGGCACTGGCAGAACGAGATCATCAAAATCACTGGAAATCTGCACATGGGGAGACAAGGACTTAGAATATCCCACTTCCAGAAGTGGGAGTAAGACCGAAGGAGAGACATGATCCAAGCTGAGGACACATGGAGGAGGAAGGACAAGGGCTGTGGATCACAAGGAGCCTCGACAAAGTTGGACCTGCCAAACAGATCATGTGGCCTGAACTTTGGAAACCTTATGCATTTTTTCCTTCTTTGGTCAGTGTAGAAGGTAGATTTATTTGTCTTTTTTCTTAAACGTAGCTTAAGAAAAAACCCTCCACACGTCAACAAACTTGCACAGGTGGGGACAGAGGTGTAAGAGTGCCTTTGGTGTCAAATGTTCAAGGATCCAGTGCTGGCTGTAAAAAAAAGTCCTGAGCAACATTTAGTTTTAGGCAGCAGAGTGTCAACAGTTATCAAGACAATTAAATTAAATGTTTTTAAATACATTCAAATACATACATTCTTACAATATTAAAATTCATAAAATGAATCTAACTTTTCAAAAGACCTGCAGACATCCTGAAGCAGATACAATGAGAAATTAAAACATAAGACCTTAACCAAAAAAAATAATTTTTGCCAAAATGGACCCCAATACACAGGAAAACATTCAAAGACAGACGCATGAAAGGGAGATGAGCAAACATACCTAGCTCCTCAGAAGAAGACAGTTGCTGCTTTGCAGTCCTCCCATGCTCACCTGACCAAAGGCTATGTGTAATGCCTGTTTCACCATGTTTTGTCCATGCTTATAGAAACAAAAACTATAAGAAATACAAGACAAGAAGTCAAACTGTCTGTCATTTGTCTTAAATTATTTTGTTTGTAGATATTTTACCTGTTCATATTGAGAAAAAACATCACTGCAAAAGATGTATAAAATGCATGATCACATTACCAATCTACATCGATACTACCTGCTGCTGTTTGATTACTAGCTGAGCAACTCAGACATACCTGCCACGTCCAGCAACTCCTGGCATTACATGTAAGCAGCTTTCCCACCCTTGCATCAAAGTCTGTTTCCCCTTCCAGTTATGTTTTATTTAACACAGCTGCTCATGGTCACTTTCAGACTTTGACACACATACTTTGACACACTGTCCTGCTGGAGCTGTCTTTACATTTTACAGGCCACGCCCAGAATCTCCCAACCACAGTATACTCTGTTTGTGATCCTTGAGGTTTCGAACAAGGCCTGTTCGCTTTTTAGTTACCGTTATAACGATAAGGCAAGACAAATTTATTTATATGGCACATTCCATAGCCACCAGCAACCCAAAGTGCTTTACAGATCAGTCGAGTCAAAGTTCATTGTAGCCAAATCACAAAGCATGTCCCAAAGGACTGTAAAAATAGTACATTTAAATGAATTCCAATTTGATCTACAAAGTCTAGTATCACAAATCACAATTCAATCTGGAGGGTTTTACAACATACGACATCCCTCTGTGCCTGGACCCTGACAGCAAATATGGAAAAACTCCCCCCAAAAAACCCTTTAACAGGGAAAAACTGGTAGAAACTTCCAAAGGATCAACTGGGGAGGTAACTGGATAGATTAACTGGATGAAATATAGCGAAGATCATCACTTTCAGTTTCTACTACATCAAAGACACTATGGCATTTAAATATCTCATAGCTCTCAAAACCCATTGTAAACTCCATTTAATGTTACATTTCAATAACATGAGAGAAGGAACTTCAGCATTAGTAACCTGGTCCATTTTGGTCAAAGCAGGCATTTATTGTCTCAGATCCACAAATGCCTGACAAACTGAAGAACTGAAATCTGTTAAGTAACTACTGAAATTATTAACATATCTCCTGTTTGCTAGTATTTGTCATGATGAAAATGTATGTATGCAGAAACAATACATCGGGTGTAGTCTGAGTTTTTTATCAACATGATGAAAAGGCTTCGTCTTTTACTTGCATTAAGGTGAAAATCTGTTAATAGGAAATTGTGTTTACAAACATCTGAGGGGTGACTGTAAAGTCTGTTAGACACTCAACACAAGCAACACAAGGGGTGTGAGGGGAAAAAAAGGGTCCCAAATATTTGCAGTCGCATCATCTGCTGCAACACAGCATTACTGGTGAATTAAAAACAAAAGAATTAACCTCCTTAAAACACAACAAAAAAGAGATCAACTGCTGCCTTTACAGAAATAACTTGCCACCAAAATGGCCATTTGTATATATTTGTAGTTACTCGTAGCGCATTACTTTAAATTCATGAATGAAACTTGGTTTTTCTTGCATACCTCCACGGTAAATGGAGAATCCATAAAAGATGAATAAATTCAAGAAATTAGGTAATAGGGGTCTGCATTTAACAACAGCAAAACTGTATCAAACATCTCTTTACAAACTCTGACACAACTAGTGCAGTATAATCCTAGTCTCCTTTATGCAGTCGTATGCTTAATACTTCCCAAACACATGCATTTTCTCTCAAAATGTTACAACATACTATATTCCAACTATATTGATATGGTTTTGCTGTTGTTTAATGCACTCTGATTACTTCAATTTACGAAAAATGTTCACCTTTTTTGGATTCTCCATTCACCATGAAGTCATGTAAAAGAAATGTTTTCATCACAAAAAAGGTAAGACGCAGCAAGTAATTGATACACAAATTAAAATTTGGGGGGCAAAATATTCCTTTAAGACTGACTTGAAGTAGACCAATAGAACACAAGTTTCAATAGTAATTACTACATACACAGAAAAAGCCAATATGAAACAAAATAGCGTCCTTTGTGCAGACATTGGTTACTTTAAAACATTAAATATAATATAAGGCTGACTGATAAATAAGCAGGCCAATATCTTGACATATATGTATAGCTATCAGCATGTATG
>NW_024615316.1:0-1045 GCF_008729295.1 Plectropomus leopardus
TGCTTCAACAGAGCCGTCCACTCCAGTTCTTCCACAAAGGGCGACATTCTCTGTGTTGAACACGATCTTATTGACAAAACCCAGCATCTCTCCCCTCTTCAGTTTGGGGATGTGGAGGGTGTTTATTTTCCTGCAGGTGAGACATGAAGCAGATGATGAGAAACAACTGAAGTTTTCTTTCTGACTTTCATGTCTTCCATGAGGGTAAAGGAGTAGATTTACATTGTGAGAAGAAGATCTGAACATTACAGCACTTCTGCAGGGAGACATTGACTATTAATACTTGAAATGAAATGTCTTGGAAACAATTCAGTTCATGGCTTTGGTTTGTGTGCTTTATGACTTTAGTTTTAGTATCTGTATCAACAGAGTTAACAAACATGTCTTTGTCAAAATGTTCATTTGTCCAATATATGTTCTCATTTCAAACTTGTCAAATTCTGCCTCTTTGTCAGTGATTTTGGTGTCAGATACTGGTGCAAAAACATACCTTTTGCAGCAGCATGATACGTCACCAGGCAGATAACACTACCGGATGGCACCTTTTGTGGTGGTATGTATGCCACTGGAAGGCATCAGATTGAAATGCTGCTGGTAGCAATGTAATTTATGAAGATAAAAAGTCCATAAGAGACTGGTGGACTAGGAAGTGGATGGGTCCAACAAACCCCAGAATTTCACCCAGGACCGATTGTTTCTGTCCTGTGTGAATATTGACCCTTTTTTTTCCTAAACCTAACCACGTGCTTTTGATGCACAACAAATGTAAATGAAGGTGTTGTAAGTTAATTTTGAAAAAGATAATTTGCTTCTACCAAACAGAAACGGAAGTGAAAAAATGAAAAGACATAATGCACTAAACCAGCATAAACTGACACGCTGCCCCTGAACATCAGGAGGGTACCTGAGGCATCATATGTTCACCTGAAGAGCACTGACCAAGTGGTGATATTTGGGGTTGAAATGTGTTGAAATAGCAACATGCCAACAATGCGTCTGACCACAACTTTGGGTGCAGCAACATTTGCTGACTGTTAGAATGACA
>NW_024615317.1:0-1011 GCF_008729295.1 Plectropomus leopardus
TTTTAAACCTTACCATGAAGTTTTGTTGCCCAAACCAAAGCGGTACTTTTGGAGTGAAACTGTTTCATGACGTCAAGGACGTGTTTAAAACCTCGACTGTTAGCATAGTAAACATTTTGGGGTCGGTCATATACGACGTTTTTGAAGTGGAAATCGATCTTTGCTGGATTTAGGTACGAGAGCGTTGGAACAAGATCATCAGGTCAAAGACATGAAATAAATGAAAATGCGTCCCTGTCCTCAGAGGACATCGGGGTCCTTTAACGGCAATAAAACAACTTTTACTTTCACATGAAATCAGTGAAACCAAAGGTAGAAATACTTTGTGATCAATAAATTTCACTGTTTCTCTCAGTTTTCAGCAGCAGAGAGAAAAGTCTCCTGTACCCAGCTGTGTGTCCATGAAGAGTGATCGGTCTATGGATCATCTGATTGACTTCAAAGATGGACGCCGCTCTGATGACCCAGAGTAAGACCTTCAAACTTATGAAACAGATGAGCGTGATGTTACACAGATACTGAATCAGTCGTCCATCCTTTTCAGTGTTGTTTACGTCTGATTTTCCATCATGACTGAACACAGTGTTTTAACTCAGTGTTGTCGTCTTGTTTGAGAATCATAAACCTTCTACAGTCGGTGGTTCAATGTGAGCTGATTGTTGATGGTTCCTCCACAGGGTGGACCAGCAGAGCTCAGAGGTTCCCAGTGGTCAGTCTGCCCGGCAGCATCAGACACACCTGGACTCCATTTTTACGGTCTGTTCATGTCCAACAACGACTGCTCCACCTGTTGTGTTGACAGTCGTCTCCATGCTGCACTTTGTAGACCAGTGGACTGTCAGTGTGTCCAACATGGATCTGATGTCTGATTGTGTCCTTCATCTAATAATCTGTTCCAGGAGCTGGAGGACAACATCGTCACTTTTGTGAAGAACGAGCTGAAGAAGATCCAGAAGGTCCTGACGTCAGATTACCCAGAATGCTCTGAGAGTCAGAGGGAGGACGAGGAGC
>NW_024615318.1:0-1898 GCF_008729295.1 Plectropomus leopardus
GTAAAATGTCAGAAAATTGTGAAAAATCTTTATCTTAGTTCCTCAGAATACAAGGTGATTATTTTGAAAGTCTTGTATTGCTGGTACAAAACACAAAGATAGTCAATTTATTTTGATATAAAACAGAGAGAGCAGGAAATCTCTTAAAAAGTACAAATAATTATCAATTTAGCGATTTGTGGACTAAATGTTAATTAGTTTTCAAAGTTAACTGTCCCCTCTAAAATAATAATTGCCTCCATGTGGCCCCTGGGATTTATGTTCGGCACTATTACTTCTCATGTCAATATTGCATTTAACTGCAAGTTTTCCATAGAAAATATATAAAATCATTAATGTCTGCCTTTTTTTTGTTTTTCAGGACCAGTGGCGCCGATACACCTGCCCTCACCCGTCTTTTGTGTGCGAGAAGCTCTGCTGGTCTTCAGGTAACGTAAAAATGTGAAAAGCCCCCCTCTTGAGCCTGTGTTTAATTTGTATTTTCTGAGTTACTGTAGAAACATGGAAAACTTGTGGACTTATGTAGGCATAAAAGACTCATTGTAACCTGACAAAAACACAATGATTCTTGGGTAGGTCTCACTAAATCTTACACACTGGTTATTAAAGAACAAATTTAGGGGGAAAATTCATTCTAAAGTCAGAGGTTGTCTCATTTAGTGAGTATTTTAGGAAATATTTATAACCAAATGATCAGATATGCATTGCAAAAAGCCAAAATAACTGACAGAAAGCAGTCCTCAAATAGCAAGTAATTCTGTCTTGGACTGGATTTCTGCTTCATGAAGTCAGTTTACCCCACTTTGCGCTGTTCAAGTTGATCAGTGTCAAAGTTGTAGTGAGCAGGGCAGGAAAACACGATTAAAAGCCAAGGTAAAGCAAATCGGTGTGTGTTTACATTTCGCAGAGTGCTGGATTTTACCCTACAGTGGAGCCAGTGATTAAGACAGGCTTAAATCCTAAGGTTCTGCCACATTCATCGTGTCTGGAAAATATATTTTCTAATAAAATAACATTTTGTCAGAGGTCTGGACTTAAAGAGCCTATCTGATCTCAACTCGTGTGTCAGCTATGTAACGTGTGGCAGAGAAAGTGAAATAACTGCTGTCGCTGACTTCTAACAGTTACTGTAGCTCTCCTGCTGTGACAGCTGTTTCTGGTTAAGTGACTCCTGTCATCGGAGCTTAGAAGAGAATCAAACACATGAGATAAAGCTGTGGCTGCCCAGCTAGCCAGATAACTGTGACAATAATCTGTGTAGCTGCAGACCTTTTTGATTAGTGATGGCAAATTAAACCTGCACAGGACTGCTTGTGGCCCCAAGTGTCAGTACGAGTTATCCAGAAAACGTGTGAGATGCTGTTTTGGAAGTTCAGCCTTTAATTGGTCAAGTTTGGCTTTCTATCTATGAAGACATTTTTATATATGACATAAAAGGCTTTATTTGTTTATTTAATAATGATTTAACAAACTTCCTCTATTTTTCTTGCAAAAGTGGTCCTTTTTTCTAGCAGGGCATTACTACAGACCAGGTATAGTCCATTTTCTTTGCTTGGGGGCCACTTTTGCAAAATGACAGGTGTCCAAGGGCTAGTTGCAGCAGCCCCATACGTGTTTGTAGCATTTTAGGATGTTTCTAGGACTTAAGGCAGGCAAGACATTTTTAAGGATTTTAGGACATTTGTCAGATTTTAGGACGTTCTAGGAATTTAGAACATTTCTAATTTGAGTATCACTGCTATAGACCACATATAAAAATGGACAATGCGTCTCCACTGCTATCCACAGTACAAAAATGAAGCCCAAATTTTGCTGAGCCACTAAGCAGCAATCAAGATGTTTTGGCTTCACTTTTAGAGGCCTATAATGCTGTTGATCTTTGTCACTGTGCATTTCAA
>NW_024615319.1:0-1444 GCF_008729295.1 Plectropomus leopardus
TGACCTGTGCAGCTGGTTTGTCTCTGTAGGGTGTGTAGGTAAAAGGTCGAGCTGATTGAATGACAAAGCTTTGATACAGAAAAGCGAATTAACTTTCAAAAATTAGGAGTGAAATAAATGTAACGTACATATCTGATAGCAGTAGTAGCATGGGCTTGGAATTTAACCATAACCATAACCACTTCCTTTTTTAGATGATAAAAAAGCAAAAGATTCAGATAATGTGTTTCAGTATCAGAATCAGAAATACTAAGTATAAGAAAAAGAAGCATGTAAATATAAAAATAAAATATGTACATTATGTTAGAAAGTTAAACACGGTTATGTCAAATATTAAGCACATGAAATGTGTATAATAAAATAAATATGATATAATAAAATAGAAATATGTGCATTGTGCTACATTACAATGTATAAAACCAGTATTTGAAGTTTCCAAAACATAATAATATTTATTATAGTACAGTGCTCAACACAATGTATACAACACAATATAGACATCAACATTAATGGATACTTTTATGTGTATATACGTGGTTGCAGAAATGTTATAGTTACTGTCTTTCACATTAATGGGAAAATAAACTTCTGAATTCTCATGTTTTGGAGGTAAATGGTGTTAAATGCTGCTAACGGACCACTGTCAAGCAGCTATGCAAAAAAATCGAGAGGAAATATTGATGATGGTAACTTAAGATTTAATTAAAACACCCTTGAAGGCCGAGCTGGTTTTGCATCTGCACAGTGAGGTCGAATTTCACAGCAGAGCATTCATCTTGTACACCTGCATTTCTTCACTTTGTGATCCACAGTTTGTCTTTTTGTTGTTTTGCAGGAAATGATGAACAGGTGATTCTTCACGATGTGGAGAGGTGGGTAAAATAATACAAATAATACTCATTACTGCAGCATCACATCATTTTTATGCACTCACAGCTGTCATAAAAAGCTTTGTTTGCTCATTTATTTGCATTTATACTAACAAAATGATTAACATTTGGATGATTGTTGTTCCAACAGAAGGGAAACTCTGAACGTGTTCCTGCACATCGATGCCGTCTACAGTTTGTCCGTCAGCCCGGTCAACGACAACGTGTTTGCCAGCTCATCTGACGACGGACGCGTTCTCATCTGGGACACCCGCGAGCCGCCAAGTGCAGGTAAGTGAAGGAGCCATATATGTGCCTGTATAGATCAGTGTTTGGTGAACTAAACTTTATTTATATAGCACTTTTCATACAAACAGGTAGCACTTTGGGCTACAAAAAAAGACCCCCATAAACATTTTATGGAAAAAAACAAAAAACCCAAATCAAGTAAAATAAAAATAAACAGATAAAAACATAGTAAAATAAAAAAAATAAAAAAAAAAGAATATTGCCTGATTTTTAAATTCTTTATTTGTCATTTATATGCACCACAGTTACGGTGGCATTGGCAATGA
>NW_024615320.1:0-1608 GCF_008729295.1 Plectropomus leopardus
ATTTTTGCTCTAATTTAAGTTGTCGTGTTTTTATAACTGTAACATCATTATGATTTTACCCTCAGAGATATAATTGACTATTATGATGATACAAGAAACAAATATTTGAATTATGTTGTTAATTTTTTTTATTTTAATGAGGAATTTTTTATTCACAAAAACATTTTTAGTTTCACGCTCCTCTTTATATTTTCTTGATTTATTTTAATTCAACACTTTCTTCTCTCTCACTCATAAATAACAAAAAAGCAACACATTTTTAGATTATTTCAAAAACGTATTTGTTGAAACTCCTGATGTAATGTGAATACTGTATGTATTATCTTTATTACTGTCTGTGTCCTTTTATTAAATAACAATTTAAATATTTTATTGGTTTATATGCTGATATTATGTTTATTACTATTTATTATCTTCAGTGTAGAATGTCATTTTTTAGCTCTCATGACTGTTTTTTTTGTTCTTGTTTGTCTGAATTATTTTGTTCATTTCTTCTGTTAAATAAAGCTTAAAAAAAACCTCATACTTCCTCAGAATATTTGCTCTGATTTATTTTGTCACACTTTTAATATCTTTAACATGACTTATGATTTTACCCTCAAGATATAATTGACTACTTTGATGATACAAGAAACAAATATTTGAATTATGTTGTTCATGTTTTTATTTTACCGGGGAAATTCTTTATTCCCTTTATTCAACCCAAATAAATTTTTAGATTTGGTGAAACTCCTGATATGATATGAAAAATGAAAAAAAAAAAAAAGAAAAATGATAAACATTTTATGGTTCAGGCTCTTTCTATTTTTTTCTTGACTGATTTAAACACTTTCCTCTTTTACTCTTTTAAATAACAGAAAAGCAAATACATTTTTAGATTTGGTGAAACTCCTGATATGATATGAAGAAGTATTTTTATATATTTATTATTGATATCTGTGTCCATTTAGTTGCTTTCTATCTTGATATTGTGATTATTTGTGATTATTTCTTATGTTGTGTGTACAATAGTCGGTCAGTCAGTGTTTCGTGCTCTCATGTATGTTTGTGTTCTTGTCTGTCTGACATGTTTTCTTCAGATTTCGTTAAATAAAGCTGCGATCGATAAAAAAACACACACTCACACTTCCTCAGACCTGGTCTCAACCATCGGACTCCAGCAGGCTCCGCCCTGAAAGGAGAAGCGTTCATTTCAATTAATTGATCATGGAAAAAATACCGTGTTAAAAACCCACTGATTAATGCCATTTTGTGGCGCTTTGACCTGGTGTCTCATTGAAGGCCACGGTGGCTTTGTGACAGAGTTTTTGTACCATCAGAGTACTTCGGCCTCTAAATATCACCGCCGTGTTAACAGGTTAGAGCAGCCACGCCGCCTGCAGGAGCGCTCAGACTCGTCTCAGCTTCCTGTCAGCTGCAGCACATCCACAGAAATGGCGGCTCGCTGATTTTTTTTGTCGTGCTGCGCCTGTCTTAGCAGGAATCAAGTGAAAATTGTGTTTTGATTATATTGACCCTATACCACCTCTTACTGCGGTTTAAAGTCTCTCTGTCACAGAGCTGCGGAAATAAAACATGTTTTTACTAAAAACGTCCCTGCTTCTATTT
>NW_024615321.1:0-3064 GCF_008729295.1 Plectropomus leopardus
TCTGAATGCAGCACGTGAAAAACTGATGTTGATCCAGGCTTCAAAGCGTTAAATCTTGAATTGCATCATTTTTATGTGAACAGTTCTGGACTGACACACGTTCAGTTTGATTGAATTAATGACAGAAATAAAAAAAAAAAACAGCTTGATTGGTGGTGAGTTTGCAGAGTTTAATCATTTGTTTAATCATGACTCAGCAGTTAGAGACTGTCGGAGTGTAGCCGGTCCTCTGCAGTCCTCTTTATCATGTTCAGATGCAGGGCTCAGGTCCTGGTCTGATGGTCCAGCCCGTCCCCCCTCAGCGCTCGGGGCCTCTGAGGGTGAGGAGGTGATTTTCAGGCCGTCCATCACTCGTCTCGTCCTCCCCTCCGCTCTGCACGGCTTGCATAACGTTTATCAGATGGCTCTGTGTGTATTTTTGTCTCCTCTCTAGAAACCGGAGCGACACGGCGGTTGTGAAACAGCTGGCGAGTCGACGTGTTGCGCTCGCTCGCTCGCTGCAGGGCCGACTCTGCTGAAAGCGCTGACTCAGCAGGACGCAGGAGCTTAATGAAGCTGGACGGAGACCAGAGGGACGGTTCTCCATCTCTGCTCAGTGACAGACCATCCTCTGTTCTTCATCATCATAGTCCTGGTCCCCCTGCTCTCAGTGACCTCTGACCCCGTCACTGTGGACGTCCTGCAGCACCAGAGGACGGACATGTCCACCAAACACAGCTGCCGCTTCCCTCTGACGTCTCCTTGTCTCCTCCTCACAGGACGGGTTCTTCTTCTTCTATCTCTACGGACTGCAGCTGCGTGTCGCCTCCTAAAGGACGAGGATGACCTCTTTAAGGTTCATTGGAACCGGGCTAGAACCTCCTCAAAGTCCCCTAAAACCAGCTAGAACCTCCTCAGTGACCACTAGAACCTTGTTAGTTAAAATCAGGGGTGTTTCTAGGATCTTAAGACATATTTGGTGACTTTGCATATTATTTTATGGGTGTTTTTCTTTTTTTTTTTTTTTGCTTTTTTGTCCTTTCAGTTATTGGGTCATTTTTAAAAACTTTGGCAATCAATTTTCTTCTCTTTTTTTTAATGAGTGATTTTTGGTTTTTCATGATTTTCTTTATTTTCTAGAATTTTTGCAATTTTATTTTTTCTTTCATATTTTGAGTAATTCTTTTAAAAACCTTTTAGCAGTTGATGGTTCTTTTAAAAATGTTGGCAATTTTTTTTCTTTAAAACATTTTTGGGGATTTTTACGATATATTTTTTCTAATAACAGCCAGGAGTTATTTCGGGTGTCTCCTGCGGGGCGTTTAAGGACACCTCCGCGTTTGAGTCTCTGCTGCCAAAATCAACAGAGATGATGTCATTAAACTCTGAGGACAAACATGACGCAGGGTTTTGTGCTGTTTGTTATATTACAGAGAAACTTTCCAGCGTCCTTAAATGACCTGATAGAGTTTTTTAATCAGCAGAACATCTGAATGACCTGCAGGTGGGAAGCCCCGCCCCTCTGACACGACTGGACACCTGCCCAGGTGATAGCCGATAACACTGATACGTTATCAGTTTGACAGCAGCAGTTTGATCAGAACAGGTCAGGGAACATGTGGAGCAAAGGTCACCATGACGACCGCTGAGAGGACAGGACACGAGTCGGTGATGTCGATCCACGAGTCGCAGTTCGGTATCAGCTCTGTTGAGTCGATGTGGCGGGAAAATCCCACCATAACCATCAGATCTTTGTTGTTTCACCTCTGACTGAAAAATGCTTCCACCAGATTAACCCTTTGTAACCTGAGAAAATTGGCTTGATTTCTTTCCAAAACACAGGAAAATAGCAATGAGCAGCTTAAGAAAAAATGACTTAATAATGTGAAAACTATCAAAATAAAAAAGTACAAAGAAATACCTAAAAATTAGAAGAAGGAAAAAAAACTACAAAAAAGGAAGAAAGAAAAAAGGAAATTACCTGCAAAAAGTGCTGAAAAATAATAATAATAGCAAAAAAATAGCATTTTTTTTATTGAAAGGAAAAAAATGCATACATACATATATACATACATACATGCATGCATACATACATACATACATACATACATGCATGCATACATACATGCATACATACATGCATACATACATACATGCATACATACATACATGCATACATACATGCATACATACATACATGCATACATACATACATGCATACATACATGCATGCATGCATGCATGCATACATACATACATACATACATACATACATGCATACATACATACATACATACATACATGCATACATACATACATACATGCATGCATGCATACATACATACATACATACATACATGCATACATACATACATACATGCATACATACATACATACATACATACATACATGCATGCATGCATGCATACATACATACATACATACATACATACATACATACATACATGCATGCATGCATACATACATACATACATACATACATACATACATACATACATACATACATGCATACATACATACATACATACATGCATGCATACATACATACATACATACATACATGCCTGCATGCATACATGCATGCATGCATACATACATACATGCATGCATACATACATGCATACATGCATACATACATACATGCATACATACATACATACATGCATACATACATACATACATACATACATGCATACATAAATACATACATACATACATACATGCATACATACCATCACAACCCCTTAAACTCCAAACTCATATTCAGACAAAACAAAATAGATAAACTAATCTTAATACATCACTTCCAAACAGTGTATGTAAATCCAGTTCATAACTCGATAACTTTTATGATGAACGGACAGATAAATTCAGTTAATTGACTTTTATCCCCCTTTCCCAAAATTTTAAGAGATTTCTGTGTGTCTGTGTGCAGTGATGGTGAGCAGCAGCTGTGGATGAAAGTGTCTCTGCTCACTTTTACCGTAACTGATCGATCGATTGACACCTTGGAGGAAAAAACCCCAAAACTGTGTCTCAGTTTATCAAAGTTGGCCAAAGTCCT
>NW_024615322.1:0-1415 GCF_008729295.1 Plectropomus leopardus
GAACCCACTACAACTACACCAGAACCAACCACTACTACACCTGAACCTACAACAACTACTCCAGAACCTACCACTACAACTCCTGAACCAACTACTACAACACCTGAACCCACAACAACTACACCTGAACAGACTACGACTACACCAGAACCCACTACAACAACACCTGAACCGACTACCACCACACCTGAACCCACTACAACTACACCTGAACAGACTACGACTACATCAGAACCCACTACAACTACACCAGAACCAACCACTACTACACCTGAACCGACAACCACTACACCTGAACCTACTACAACAACACCTGAACCGACAACCACTACACCTGAACCAACTACAATTACACCTGAACCAACCACTACTACACCTGAACCCACAACAACTACACCTGAACAGACTACAACTACACCTAAACCTACTACAACTACACCAGTGCCTTCCACTGCAACCCCTGAACCAACTACTACAACAACTGAACCCACTACAATGACACCTGAACCTACCACAACTACACGTGAACCGACAACCACTACAACTGAACCTACTACAACTACAACTGAACCCACCACTACCACACTTGAACCGACCACAACTACACCTAAACCTACTACAACTACATCAGTGCCTTCCACTACAACCCCTGAACCAACTACTACAACACCTGAACCCACTACAACTTATACCCTCACAGCAGACTTGGCAGGAGAAACTTTTACACCTGCCCTCACTGACAAAACCACCTCTGAATTCAAAGAACTTGAAAGCCGATTTATAGATACAGTGAGTGCGTTTTCGATGCATCTGTTACTGACAATGTCAATTGTGTTGAACAAATAATTCCACAGAATGTTTTCATTAGAAGATTCAACTATTAAGCTGAACATCCATTTCAATGACAGTAACATTTCTGTCTTATTATATTCCTAGAAGATGTGCTTGAATGCTATTTGAGCTTATTTATTATCGCTCTCTTCTTACAGTGCACTCAAATATACAGCAAGAAATATCCAACTCTGTTTCTTTCCTGCCGCGTGCAAAGATTCAGGTAAAAACATTTTGTGTTTTTTTGCTAACAGTGGTTCACGTTTTTGTAGTGGTAGTAGTAGGCGTAGTATTTTACTTTAAAAATAGGTAACATGTAACATCAACAGTGTCGTGAAAATCACATATGATACAAAGTTATAAGATCATCTAATGTCAGTATTTAAAACTTCTCTCATTTGGTTTTATGACAATGCCTTAACACCACAAGCGGAGGGAGATAGGTATCATGTAATATCAATAGTGTCATGTGTAAATCACAGATGACACGTGCAAAAAAAATCATCTTAAATCAGTATTTCATACTTGTCCCATTCTGTTTTATGACAGTGCCATACCAGCACGAGCAAATGGAGTTAGAGCAA
>NW_024615323.1:0-1253 GCF_008729295.1 Plectropomus leopardus
GCTCATTGACTTTTTTTGACCAATTTGCTCAGATGTCAAAAGTCTTGAATGCTGATTAACACAGCAACAGGAAACTGATGTCAATCCAGAATTCAAAGGGTTAAAGGATTTGAGTGAAATATTTAATAATGAAATATGAGGGAAAACATTTTAATGACAGCCCAAACATATATTATAACGCTGTGAATAACCTGCGGTTAACTTGTGGTTAACAAAAAGGCTCAAAGGTTTTAACCCTTTGACACCTGGAAAAATGGCCTTTTTTTAATGAGCAACTAATGAAGAAATTAACCCCCAAATTAGCAAGAAATCCGTAAAAAAAAAAAAATACAAAAAGGAAAGGAAAAAACTGCTTGAAGATATTTTCTGATTATCAGAAATATTGATAAATATATGATAATGTTAACTATAAATAAAGAAATTACCCCTAAATTAGCAAGAAATCAGTAAAAATTACTTGAAAATTAGCACAAAAAAATCAAACATAGAATTAATACTCGTTTAAAAACTGAAATGACCTGAAAAACTGCTTGAAAATAATTCTAATTATATAATTATGATAATTTTAAATAAAGTTATCTGGACAGCTCCATTTAGCATTTTTTAAATAATTTTCCAAATCTACTAAATTCTTTCAGTTTGTAGGACATTTGTTGCGAAGTTGCTCATTGCCCCTTTTTTGTAAGAAACCAATGAGTTCGGGGTTAAAATGATAAATTTGTGTTTAAGGCGTCTGAACACAAGATGAGACGGTTTTTTTCACTCTCACTGACCTCATTTAAGAAAAGCTACAAAAAAAAGTTTATCAAATTTTAATTCCGGCCCTCCTGCTCAGACCACATCCACCCGAACCCGGACTTCATTTTGATCTCAAACACACAAAACTGCGTCCTCAGACAGATGTCCAAGTCCTGAGAACGTCTCTGGATGTCCCCCCTGTGTCTCTGCGATATTTTTCCACGGTGACTCACGCGCAGACCGACACACCGGCTCTTGATTATGAACCAACAAAGCTGCAACCTGCAATTTATCGAGAGCCAAAACAATAAAAACATAAAAATGTGACGCACATGTGGCGGAGCTGGCAGGTCACGTGTTTGACCGAAATAATCAGCGCAGGCAGCTGCTTGTTCTGATCATCAACGATAATAATGACAATAAGTTATTATCGAGCAACAAAGCCGTTAAACTGGGAAACTCCACCTTTGAACTCTTTTAAATAAAGACAAAACTAAAACACAAAGAAGATGAAG
>NW_024615324.1:0-3443 GCF_008729295.1 Plectropomus leopardus
CACACACACACACAAACACACACTCATACTGCCCTCCAGACCTGTCATTCTAAGGTAATTACCTGGCCTCACTAACTGACAGGGTTACGGCGGATATAGACCCCAGGCATTGGCAGTCGTTAACCCTATATTTGCCCAACACACACACAAACACACAAAGGAGCACACACCAAAACTGCTTCAGTCCAGGAAGGCACAATAAATATGAATGTGTCCGTCAGGCTCCCTGCCCTTACCCATTTTTAATTTCTTTCCTTCCTCCCCGCGGGACATCCTTAATACAGCTGCACACAACTAATTAAGAAAAGAGGAGGGAGGAGGTAAAACACAAGTACATCCACTACTACTACTGACCTCTATGTTCTCCCCCACACTTACTCTGCTTTCAGTGTGGGCTGAAAGCAGAAATGAAGAACTGTTTTTTCTTTTTCACATTAATATGTTTTATGTGGACTGGGAGTGATTATAGCTATACAACAATCAATACACATTTACAACTTTAAACACAAAAGCAAATAGTTATGTAGGGTTTATACATTTACAAAAGCCTGTGTGGAGGCCCGGGCTGGGGGGGTTGCATACGCAAGCAGGTGGGGGGGGGGGGGGGGGGGGCGGGGGGGGGGCAGGGGTGTGAAATGTATGTCCTAAACCAGTCAGCACTTCCCATTATACATGGGATAAATGGGGACAAACAGAAGGGAGGATGGGAGGACCGTGACCTTGAGAATGACTGGGACAGCAGTGTGAGTGAGTGTGTGTGTACGTGTGTGCCGCAATGTAGCAATTACATGTACTGTATAGGATCACAATGGCCTACTTTCTGCCTGTGAATAAGGGAGGAAATAATTCTTAAACTGTTCATGTATAATCAAAATAGTATAATTTTATCACTGGGTGGCTGGTTTTATTATAGTTCTTTTATAAATATTATTTGTAATTGATAATATTCCTGTGTAAAAAAATAAACATTTTTTAACCACAAATTAAGCATTTATTGTGGCAGGATTTTCTTTATTCTGGTACATATCTAAACATAAATGGAAATAAATTGTTTTGTTTTTTTAAATCCTCTGTTTCACAAAAGTCTTAATATTGTTATTAGAAGGTTCTCAGTACAAGTAGGTCAGGTGAGTGACTTATTTATGGAAGAGCCTGAAAGGTAATTTTTCAGAAGGACAGTGAACCATTTCCCTGTTAGGTCTGTCTTTTCCATTTTCACTTGGACCATCTCTTCTAAAAAAGCAGGCCTGCCTTTAACTTATTAGAAATTTAATGTAATCTTTTCCAAGACACAGACACTCACATAATGAAACAAATAACCGACAGCAAAAAGCCACATCAAAGAATTAGGGTGGTAGTGAACTCTGATTAGACACACTTGAAACAAGCAATTGTCAGCTTATTTGAATAAATCCGGATTGGTGCGCACCTGCGCTGTTTAACTTCGACAAATTTTGACAGCAGATGTGGTGGTAGGCTCCAAAAAAAAACAAAAACATGATCCATCATTTAAAGAAAGATGAAACATACTTAATTTGCTATATTTCATGCTAAAACCTCTTTGTCAACGAGAGCCTCCCAAGCTGGCGTTCCATGAACAAGCTGTAGTAAACGTTTAGCTATTAGGAAGGACAGACAGGAACAAGGAAAGAGAGCACCTCCTCTTCCCCCTCTCCCCATCGCAGTGTAAATTAGCGGGGTAATGGCTAACACATCTACAAGCTGGGAAAGAGAGACACAGTCAGACAGAAAGAGAGAGAGAAGCTGAGAGGGGGTTGGGGGTGGTAACAGGCTAAAATGAATGAATGTTGATCAAGGTTTGTGAACAGGGAACGTTCAGCTGTGGATGAAATGGGAAACATATCAGGACTAATTAACGTTCCGCAGCAGTCCTGCTTTCATATGTACGCACACAAACACACACAAATGCGATCACAGAGGCCCTGCACAGCTTTCAACGGCATATTAACCATGTAAATTGCTCATGAACTCTATTGCTGCACCTCCGGTTGCAAATCCAGCCTGGAATATTTCTGCTGATGCCCCCCATATTAAAGCTGTGTGATGTGCACCTGTCAGTGCAGCTAAGAATCAAATGGCGAAGTGGTTAAAACTGTGTTAGCTTTTCATCACGCAGGCCAGAGCCAATATTTGGAGTTGAATTGCTAAGTCACAATGAATTTGCCTGAGAGCTGTAGGCATCAAAGCAGCTATTTTGCTGCCAAATGATTATTAAAAACATGCTGTGTATGGTGGTGTTTATGTCTTTTGTAAACACTCACATTCATGCATGGATCTAAATCCTTCCAGGCCACTGGAAAACACAGGCACCAACGCACACAAAATATTGAGCAGGGAATAGTAGAGTAATGTGAGAACACTTATCACATCTAGTACTCAAATTAAGCTGTGAAGCAATCTGGGAGAGGTGCAAAACATCTACACTCTAATTTATAGGGAATTAGCAAATCAAGTCCTAGCCTTCTAGCATTTGCTAAACACTAGCAGTCATGTGCGTGTGTGTGTGTGTGTGTGTGTGTCTAAACTGCTGAATGTGAGTAAACAAATTCTTTCTGTCCCCGAAGGCGGACACAAAGACGGATTATATTTTTTCTCCATTTGTGTTACATACATAAAGAAATTACATCTTTTATTCAATTTGAAGTCCTGAATGCATTAGGGCCACTTTGCTTTTCTTCCCGCTGAAAGAGAAAAAGTGTGCAACAGCTCACAAAAATCAGCTCTTTTGGAATGATAAGCTGCAATTTCCAGTATTAAGGTGGAAATAGGGTTTGGCTTGCACCCCGGGACATGGTAATTCTATCATTCATGTCGCCTGCTCAAACTTGCATGAGGTCCATCTGCAAAGAATAAGGCACCCCTCTCTGCCACCTGTGCACCACGTTCATCTTAAGTCCAATCTATATGCACAACAGAAATGCCACGAACAGAATGAACCAACACAAAGCTGTTATGTTGACTATAAAGAATATTCTGCTCTGCTGGACAGATGGAGGTCAGTCGCAATCTTGTCTTCTCCGTGTCTCTATCCCCATGTAATCTTTACGTATTCTCAGGCCTCGGTTGCAACCGACACACACCGACCCCGACGTCCCCTTCTCTGTCCTTTGAGAAGGCAGCTCTAGAAACTTCCACGCTGTGCCACAACCTGACAGGCTGAACATCATCAATGCCCATAGCTCTATTCAGAGGCTTCCTCTAAGCTTATCACTGGTGTCAGGTCCCGCCTGCTTGCAGATGACATCAGTCTGACCCTGTCAGGAACAGCCATTCTCTAAAGGGTTAAGAGCAGTGCAACATGCCTTACAGGGTGATGGCTGTTGCAGGATTTCTCATCCAAGGAATCAATGGATTCTGACAGCTTTTCACTTCACTGCTGAATAAACCACACCATACTGAGTTAGCAAGCAGGTTAAAAAAAA
>NW_024615325.1:0-2346 GCF_008729295.1 Plectropomus leopardus
ATTTTCCTTTATATTATCATTATTATTATTATTTTAATTTGAAAAATGTTATTGATTTTTTAAGAGAAAAATTTGGGTATTTTTTGTCTTATTTGCCAATTCCATTACGTTTCCAGGTTTTCCATGACGGTACGAGCCCTAATTCAGAATAAAGTTGAGTTAAAAGTGTATTACTGGATTCTGCCTTTCACCCTCCATCTCTACTCTTTGTGGGAGGATTTCTCATCTCCCATGTGGCAGCCCATTTGTCCTGGAGTAATTCATTACCTGTTCACTCAGTAGTGACAACACCTCAATTCCATCTGGCTCCACTGTCTCCTGGGGGCCCACTAGCCCCAGAATAATAAGGACAGCCACTAGGAAACATATTTGCTCACCTATTACCTCAGTAACTACGTAATGATTGATTCCTTGTTGGATTATCCATGTGTCACAGCACAGCCAAGAGCCTCTTTAATGAGAGAGGCACCGCTCACTCCACCTGTGACTCTATTCCAAATCAGAGATGATAAACCAAGCATAGTATACCAAAGAATGTGTGGCAGCCACTGACGAAATCGAGCAATAGGAGGTGTTTCACAGCAACGAGTATGAGTCAAGTTTTCTCTGTTTTTGAGAGCTGACAGCAATGCAAAATTGGTTCAGAGCTAACAGCCTGAACAATGAAAATTGTGTCTCTTCTGACAAAAAAAAACAACAAAACAAAATAACATATCCAAAAAAAGGAGCAATATCTCCTGTTGTATGAAAAAAACAAAAACATGTACAGTAATTGCTGCTTTGAAATCACTTGTACTTATCCAAATAGAGCTGTTTTGCCACCTCTGAATGTAGTCATTCAGTTTACCAGAGCTGCATGCAATTTTACACCAAATGACATGGATTCCTTCAAAAGAGGAAAATACTGAGGCCTTAATATTTCTATTATGTGAGATCAATAATCGTAGCAGAGCAGCACAAATCCAAGGACACATTGATATTTAAAAGGGGTTGCAGCACTGTCATAACCCAATTGATGGGGCCACCTCATGTGTTGTGTTGCAACCACCCACTGCAGGCTGCACCCTCCCAGGGTATCACTTCAGAGGCCAGCAGCTGTGCCTGACAGCTGGACACATGTTGTCCTCCTTTCCCTGCAGGAAGCACACGAAAGGCGCTCTGTATCCTAGAGCTACTCTTTGAATCTGTGCTTGATCACAGTAATATCTCCGTCACAGAGCTGCAAAAACAGCTTACAAGGCATGGCGCCTCCTAAGGAGCCAATCACTTCACATTTAGTTAATATTTTAGCCATGTAGCTTATGCTTTCATCTGCTGTGATCTCCAGTGGATGTAGCAGTGGAATAAGCTCCTGGTCACAAATATGAAAATAATCGTTTCAGATATGAGTGTGCAAACATCAGGGAATCTTTCAGGCAAATATCAAGCCAACTCACTATTGGATTGTTCTACAGTATCTATCGATCTATCTGCAGTTATCATGGTTTATTTGTGGTCTACGAGGCATCATTAGTATTTGAATTTGCCTTCCCTCCACCCGCACATTTCTCCATCTTTTGCTCTTAGGATCATGCATCTGGGATCTGTTCCAGCTCGGCTAAAATTGATTAATAGTGGCTTTAATTCCACAGAATGCTGACTGCAGACCCGGCAACTGTGTGTCTTGAAACATGCTCCATCCAGTCTCATCATCAAGATGTGTGTTTTGGAGGAGTTAATGAATAAGTCATTAGGAGGTGACCATGATTGATGTGCTAGAAACAAACAAGCTAGCATCGGCTGCTGCCTGAATCAGTGTGGAGGCCAGACAAACTGCAGGTAAACCAACTGCAGAATTAAGCAGACAGGGCATTTGTTACTCCATATGTGCATTGTCTTCCTGATGACAGACTATTTTGCTCTTTAAAGACACTTTTATTGCATTTTGTTTTCCAGAATTTCAAACACATGGTTTTGACCAGACATCATGATTAGTGCTCTGATTGCAGCCTTCTTTACAAAAATCCAAAGAAAAAGTATTTCATAACTTAAAGTAGGGCCCCACTGTAATCATTAATTAATCAAATCAATTAACATATACAGTAAAAGGCAAAAAGATTCTCCTGCTCACTTAAGCCCCTTCTCCACTGCACAAAATCCCACACGCACCTACTACGCAACATCTGGGTTTTCGCGCATAGTTGCCACTCCAGTGGACAGCTATTTAAAAGCTGTTTTCTAGAATATGCATGGGTTTTTGTCTAATAGTTACACATGAACCACTCAAGTGGACGTTTGTAAGTCATCCAACACACTGCCACCCACTGGCCAACTTTTGTAAGTGTACCTAAATTCCCTCTAATCCAA